>NW_019944976.1:21806-40314 GCF_002910315.2 Salvelinus sp. IW2-2015
GAATACCAGCCCTGAGAGTGACATGGAGAGTTCCAATTCAAACTGTCCCATACCAGCCCTGAGAGTGACAGGAGAGTCCATCAACACGTGTCCCAATACCAAGCCCTGAGAGTGACATGGAGAGTTCCTATATCAAAACTGTCCCAATACCAGCCTGAGAGTGAACATGAGGAGTCCAAACCTGTCCCAATACCAGCCCTGAGAGTGACATGTAGAGGTCCAACCTTCCCAATACCAGCCCTGAGAGTGACATGGAGAGTCCAACCTGTCCCAATACCAGCCTGAGAGTGACATGAGAGTCCTATATCAAACTGTCCCAATACCAGCCCTGAGAGTGACATGGAGAGTCCAAACCTGTCCCAATACCAGCCCTGAGAGTGACATTTGAGAGTCCTATATACAACTGTCCCAATACCACCCTGAGAGTGACATGTAGAGTCAACCTTCCCAATACCAGCCCTGAGAGTGACATGGAGAGTCCAACCTGTCCAATACCAGCCCTGAGAGTGACAGTGTAGAGTCCTATATCAAACTGTCCCAATACCAGCCCTGAGAGTGGCATGGAGAGTCCTCAACCTGTCCCCAATACCAGCCCTGAGAGTGACATGGAGATCCTATATCAAACTGTCCCAATACCAGCCCCTGAGAGTGACATGAGAGGTCCTTACAAACTGCCCAATACCAGCCTGAGAGTGACATGGAGAGTCCTATCAAACTTCCCAATACCAGCCTAGAGTGACATGAGAGTCCAACGTGCCAACAGCCTAAGTGACAGGAGAGTCCTATATCAAACTGTCCCAATACCAGCCCTGAGAGTGACATGGAGAGTCCAACCTGTCCCAATACCAGCCCTGAGAGTGACATGGAGAGTCCAACCTGTCCAATACCAGCCCTGAGAGTGACATGGAGAGTCCTAACCTGTTCCAATACCAGCCCTGAGATGACAGGAGAGTCCTATATCAAACTGTCCCAATACCAGCCCTTGAGAGTGACATGGAGATCTAACAACCTGTCCCAATACCACCCTGAGAGACATGGAGAGTCCTATATCAAACTGTCCCAATACCAGCCCTGAAGTGACAGGAGAGTCCTATATCAACTGTCCCAATACCAGCCCTGAGAGTGACATGGAGAGTCCAAAAACTGTCCCAATACCAGCCCTGAGAGTGACATGAGAGTCCAAACTGTCCAATACCAGCCCTGAGAGTGACATGGAGAGTCCAAACTGTCCCAATACCAGCCCTGAGATGACATGGAGATCCAAACTGTCCCAATACCAGCCCTGAGAGTGACATGGAGAGTCCAAACTGTCCCAATACCAGCCCTGAGAGTGACATGTGAGAGTCCTATTATCAAACTGTCCCAATACCAGCCTGAGAGTGACACGGAGAGTCCTACAAACTGTCCCAATACCAGCCCTGAGAGTGACATGGAGAGTCCTATATCAAAACTGTCCCAATACCAGCCCTGAGAGTGACATGAGAGTCCTATATCAAACCTGTCCAATACCAGCCCTGAGAGGTGACATGGAGAGTCCTATATCAAACTGTCCAATACCAGCCCTGAGAGTGACATGGAGAGTCAAAACTGTACGAGCAACGTTACCTTCCCTCAAATAGAGGATTAGTATTCAAGCAGGCAATTAAAGAACCAGAAGGCTCACGCCACTTCAGAACTTCATGTGCTAAGACTCAGCTTTGAGAGCGGGAGTAAAATCTAAAGCGGGTTATGATCCACAGAGAAGAGATGGAGGGAGGAGGGAGGGAAGGAAGGAAGGAAGGAAGGAAGAAGAAGGAAGGAAGGAAGGAAGAAGGAGGAAGGAAGGAAGGAAAGGAAGGAAGGAAGGAAGGAAGGAAGGAGGAGGAGGAGGAGGGAGGGAGGGAGGGGAGGAGGGAGGAGGAGGGAGGGAGGGAATAGTAAATCTAGAAGGGTAGAAGAAGAGAGGAGAAGAAGAGAGGAGAAGAGAGAGAGAGAGAAGAATAGAGGAAGGAGAAGAAGAGAGGATAAGTAGAGAGGAGGAGAAGAGAGAGGAAAGTAGAGAGGAGAAGAAGAGAGAGGAGAAGAAGAGAGAGGAGAAGAAGAGGAGAGAAGAGAGAGAGAGAGAGAGAAGAAGAGAGGAGAAAAGAGAGAGAAGAAAGAGAGAAGAAGAGGAGAAGAAAGAGAGAGAAGAAGAGAGGAGAAGAAGAGAGGAGAAGGAGAGAGGAGAAGAGAGAGGAGAAGAGAGGAGAAGAAGAGGAGAGAGAAGAGAGGAGAGAAAAGAGAGAAGAAGAGAGAGGAAATGAGAGAGGGAGTGTTACATTTGTTGACTTCCTGAATACCCTACATTTTGTGCCTCTACTGGTTCCTTGATTAATTAATTGACTAAGTGAATATCTGGTGTAGACAGGTATTTGTTTTGTCGTTTCTATTCCCGTCGATAACAGAAAACCAGAGATGATGATTCTGGTACAGCGTAGAGCCACCATGCAGCTCAGACGAGAAGCCGAGGAGGGGCAGGGAAAGTGGTTGCATGTGAGGGATGATTTGAAGAGGATTTGTCTGGTATGGCATGGTCGGTGTTCGGACTCTCCTCCTCCAGCGTCCACTCCTCTCCTCTCTCTCTCTCCATCACTCCTCCCTCTCTCTCTCCATCACTCCTCTCCTCATCATTCCTCTCTCCCTCCATCACTCCTCTCCCTCTCTCTCTCCACCACCACTCCTCTCCTCATCACTCCTCTCTCGCTCCATCACTCCTCTCTCCTCCAGCATCCACTCCTCTCCTCTCTCCTCCATCACTCCTCTTCCTCTCTCTTCCATCACCCTCTCTCATCACTCCTCTCTTCTCTCTCCATCACTTCCTCTCCTCATCACTCTCTCTCTCTCTCTCTCCATCACTCCTCTCCTCATCACTCCTCTCTTCTCCTCTCTCCATCACTCCTCTCCTCTCTCTCCATCACTCCTCTCCTCATCACTCCTCTCTTCTCTCTCCATCACTCCCTTCTCCTCATCATTCCTCTCTCTCTCCATCACTCCTCTCCTCTCTCTCATCACTCCTCTCCTCATCACTCTCTCTCTTCTTCTCTCCATTCACTCCTCTCCTCATCATTCCTCCTCTCTCTCCATCACTCCTCTCCTCTCTCTCCACCACTCCTCTCCTCCATCACTCCTCTCTCGTCCATCACTCCTCTCTCTCCATCACTCCTCTCCTCTCTCTCCACCCACTCCTCTCCTCATCACTCCTCTCTTCATCAACTCCTCGTCTCTCCATCACTCCTCTCCTCTCTCTCTCCATCAACTCCTCTCTCTCCATCACTCCTCTCTCTCCATCACTCCCTCTCCTCTCTCTCCACCACTCCTCTCCTCCATCACTCCTCTCTCTCCCATTCACTCCTCTCCCATCACTCCTCTCTTCTCTCTCTCTCCATCACTCCTCTCCTCTCTCCCATCATCTCTCTCCTCATCACTCCTCTCTTCTCTCTCCATCACTCCTCCTGCCATCATCATTCCTCTCCTCTACTCCCACTCCTCTCCTCTCTCTCACACTCCTCTCCCATCACTCCTCCCTCATCACTCCCTCTCTCCATTCACCCTCTCTCCTCTCTCTCCATCACTTCTCTCCTCATTCACTCCTCTCCTCTCTCTCTCCATCACTCCTCTCCTTCCTACAACATCCTCTTCTCTCTCTCTCCAATCATTGTATACTTCTAAGGAACAACTTTTCCTCTCCTTTCAAAGTTAGTTAGTGGCCATAAAGAAACTGATGAGGGCTGGTGAGTTGTGGCCTTTGTTAGAACAAAAGAAAGGCTCACGACAAAGAGGTTGAAAGGAGAGGAGGGCTGGAGGAGGTGGCTCGTTGGCATAGTCTCCATAGGCTGAGGGTGGTGGCTGGGGGAGACAGAAGGGAGAGAGGGGGTGCCGAGCACAGGACCATGTCTAGGGAAGGCTAAGAATGAAGGGAAGGAGAGATGCCTAAGGTGGAGGCTGGATGGCGTACCTCACTAGTGGGCAGTCCATCAGCCTCTCATTCTGGTGACAGCCCAGGTACTAGCCCTGCTCCTTCCCTGTGCTGCCAGCCCCTGTTAATTTCCCCCAGGGTATAAATCGTCTGTTTATGGGCCTGGAGGAAGCCTGGCGGACGCTCAGATGGATTACTGAAGGACCATAAACTCAGGACCAGGCAGACAGGACACTGCTGCCTGAGGACGGCTGATCACAAGCCACGAAACCAGGCAGGCAGCCAGCGAGATAGGAGGATGATGGGGCTATAACAGGAGGAAGGGTGGCCTCTCCGCCCGCTGAGGCATCCAGTTGATAGCTCATCACCCTGGAACCTTCTTTGTGGACTCTTCTTCTCTCTCTCTCTCTCTTCTCTCTCTCTCTCTCTCTCTCTCTTCTCTCTCTCTCTCTCTCTCCTCTCCTCTCTCTTTCTCTTTCTCTCTTTCTCTCTCGCCTCCTTCTCGCCCTCTCTTTCTCTCTCTTTCTGTCTCTCTCTCTCCTCTCTGTCTCTCTCTGTCAATTCAACTTCAATTCAATTCAAGGGCTTTATTAGCATGGAAACATGCTTGTGTTAACATTGCCAAAGACATAGGTTAGTAAGAGAATATACAAAAGTGATATAAACCAATAAAGATTAACAGTAATTATACACATACAGAAGTTCAAAACAATAAAGACATGTACAAATGCTAATATTTATATATTACAGTGTGTAACATGTTACAAATGGTTAAAGTACACAATGGAAAATATAAAGCATAAATATGGGGTTGTATTTACAATGTGTTTGTTCTTCACTGGGTTGCCCTTTTCTTGTGGCAAACGGCACCACATCTTGCTGGCTGTGATGGGCACACTTGTGGAATGTCACCCAGTAGATATGGGAGTTTATCAAAATTGGATTTGTTTTTGAATTCTTGTGGATCTGTGATCTGAGGGGAAATATGTGTCTCTAATATGGTCATACATTGGCAGAAGGTTAGAAAGGCAGCTCAGTTTCCACCTCATTTTGGGCAGTGAGCCAATAGCCTGTCTTCTCTTGAGAGCCAGGTCTGCCTACGGCGGCCTTTCTCAATGCAAGGCTACGCCACTGTGTTGTACATACTCAAAGCTTTCCTTAAGTTTGGCGTCAGTCACAGTGGTCAGGTATTCTGCCACTGTGTACTCTCTGTTTAGGGCCAAATAGCATTCTAGTTTGCTCAGTTTTTTTGTTAATTCTTTCCAATGTGTCAAGTAATTATCTTTTTGATTTCTCATGATTTGGTTGGGTCTAATTGTGTTGCTGTCCTGGGGCTCTTTGGGGTGTGTTTGTGTTTGTGTACAGAGCCCCAGGACCAGCTTGCTTAGGGGACTCTTCTCCAGGTTCATCTCTCTGCAGGTGATGGCTTTGTTATGGAAGGTTTGGGAATCGCTTCCTTTTAGGTGGTTGTAGAATTTGACAGATATTTTCTGGATTTTGATAATTAGCGGGTATCGGCCTAATTCTGCTCTGCATGAATTATTTGGTGTTTTACGTTGTACACAGAGGATATGTTTGCAGAATTCTGCATGCAGTCTCAATTTGGTGTTTGTCCCATTTTGTGAATTCATCGTTCATCATTCATCATTTCATAGAGTGAGTTAGGTCTGCTCTATACCAAATTAGCAGTTTCACACCTGGTAGTTTGGTGGATGGGACTACCAGCTCTCTGTAACCTAGAGGGCAGCCAGTGGGTCCGTCTCTTCTATACCATGTTTCTTGTAGGATGAAAATGTCTGTATTTCTGATTTCTTTGATGAAGTCCAGGCTCCTGCTCTTTAGGCCAAAGGCAGATGACCTCAGGCCTTGGATATTCCAGGATGATATAGTTAAGGTTTTGTGTTCCATAAAGTGTCCAATGTTGTTGGTCGTGTGGTTTGGCCTCAGACCAGTAAGTGTGATTAGAGCCTGCTGAGCATCTGGTACATGCCATTGGCTTGGGCTAGTGTACGAGTGGGGGTTGGGCCTGTTTGCCTGCTCACAGCCTGGTCGTGTCTTCTGGCAAGTTCCCTCACTCTCTCTCTTCTTGCTCTCCTCTAAATCTCTATCTGATTACCTCCCCTGTCTCTCTTCTGTTCTTTTGTTCTCCTCTCTCCTTTCTGTTCTCTTGCTCTCCTCTCTCTCTCTCTCTCTCTCTCTCTCTCTCTCTCTCTTCATTCTCTCTCTCTCCTCATGCTCTCTCTCTCTCCTCATTCTATCTCTCTCTCTCCTCATTCTATCTCTCTCTCTCATCATTCTATCTCTCGCTCTCTGCAATTCTCTCTCTCTCCTCATTCTTTCTCTCCCTCTCATTCCTCATTGTATCTCTATCACTCTCCCCTCATTCTATCTCTATCCTCATTCTATCTCTTTCACTCTTCATTCTATCTCTCTCTCTCCCCATTCTAACTCTCTCTCTCCCCATACTATATCTCTCCTCATTCTCTCTTTCTTTCCTCATTCTCACTCGCTTGCTCTTCCCTCCCTCATTTCCCAACCTTTTTATCCTCTCCACCTCTCTCCACCTCTCTCCACCTCTCTCCACCTCTCTCCACCTCTCTCCACCTCTCTCCACCACTCTCCACCTCAGGGCCGGCTCCAGGCATACACAACATAATGCGTTGCTTAGCCCCCACCCCTAAAATGCTAGGGCCCCCAACTCTCTCCACCGCCTCTCCACCCTCTGCTCCACACCTCTCTCACCCTCTCTCCACCTCTCTCTACACTCCCTCCACCTGCTCTTCACCTCTCTCCACCCTCTCTCCACCCCCTCTCCACCCTCCTCCACCTCCACCGCTCTCCACCTCTCCTCCACCCTCTCCATCTTGAACCTCTCTCCACCCTCTCTCCACCCCTCTCCATTTGAACTGCTTCTCCACCCTCTCGTCCACCCTCTCTCAAAACCCTCTCTCTACCCTCCTTCACCTCTCTTCACCTCTCTCCACCGCCTCTCTCCACCCTCCCTCCAACCTCCACCGCTCTCCCACCCTCTCTCCACCCCTCTCCATTTGAACCTCTCTCCACCCTCTCTCCACCCCTCTCCACCCTCTCCATTTTGAACCTCTCTCCACCTCTCTCCACCCTCTCTCCACCCTCTCTCACCCTCTCCATTGAACCTCCTCTCACCCTCTCCTACCCTCCCTCCACCTCTCTCCACCGTGTCCCTCCACCCTCTCTCTACCCTCCCTCCACCCTCTGCTCCACCCTCTCTCTACCCTCCCTCCACCTCTCCCCACCCTCTCTCTACCCTCCCTCCACCTCTCTCCACCCCTCTCTACCCTCCCTCCACCTCTCCCCACCCTCTCTCTATCCTCCCTCCACCTCTCTCCACCCTCTCGTCTACCCTCCCTCCACCTCTCTCCACCGTCCCTCCACCCTCTCTCTACCCTCCCTCCACCTCTCTCCACCCTCTCTCTACCCTCCCTCCACCTCTCTCCACCCTCTCTCTACCCTCCTCCACCTCTCTCCACCCTCTCTCTACCCTCCCTCCACCTCTCTCCACCCTCTCTCTACCCTCCCTCCACCTCTCCCACCCTCTCTCTACCCTCCTCCACCTCTCCTCCACCTCCTCTCTCTACCTCCCTCCACCTCTCCCCAACCCTCTCTCTACCCTCCCTCCAAACCTCTCCCACCCTCTCTCTACCCTCCCTCACTCTCCCACCCTCTCTTACCCTCCCTCCACCTCTCTCCCACCCTCTCTCTACCCTCCCTCCCACCTCTCCCCACCCTCTCTCTACCCTCCCTCCACCTCTCTCCACCCTCTCTCTATCCTCCCTCCACCTCTCTCCACCCTCTCTCTACCCTCCCTCCACCTCTCCCCACCCTCTCTCCCCTCTCTTCACCCTCTCTCATCGTTTTGAAGGGGCTTTAGTGAACACGAGGGCCCCATGCTTGTGTCTCATGGAGGTTGCTATGGTTATGGATGCTGGGAGAACCCTCCTGGCCCACCCCCTGTCTATACTGATTTTTAACAGAGACAGGTGCTACAGGAAGGATCTCCTCAACCCACAGATATACAGAGATTATACACACCCTCGAACACAGATATACAGTGATTATACACACACATACACATACATAAATATATTGTACACACCAACACACAGATAAACACGAGGTTATTAAACATCCACACACACAGATAGACAGAGATTATACACACCCCCCACACACAGATAGACAGAGATTATACACACCCACCCACACATACAGACAGACAGCTATTAAATTATAACTTTGTAATTGTCTGACTTTGTATGCAAATACAAAACTATTTCAAATACAAAATGTTCAGACTCTTGTTCAAATAATATTTAACAAAGATGCTAACATCTCAAAAGACTGAGACCCAGACATCTCTAAAAAGTATGTTGGTTGTCTTGCTGTCTTTCTTTGAGACCCAGACAGCCTCTAAACAGATTGTAGTCTCTGCCTAGACAGCCTCTAAACGATGTTGGTGTCGTTGCTGTCTTTCTAGACCCGACAGCCTCTAAACAGGATGTTGGTGTCTTGCTGTCTTTCTGAGGCCCAGACAGCCTCTAAACAGGATGTTGGTGTCTTGCTGTCTTTCTGAGACCCAGACAGCCTCTAAACAGATGTTGGTTGTCTTGCTGTCTTTCTGAGACCCAGACAGCCTCATAACAGGATGTTTGGTGTCTTGCTGTCTTCTGAGGCCCAGACAGCCTATAAACAGGATGTTGTGTCTTGCTGTCTTTCTGAGACCCAGGACAGCCTCTAAAACAGGATGTGGTGTCTTGCTGTCTTTCTGAGACCCAGACAGCCTCTAAACAGGATGTTGGTGTCTTGCTGTCTTTCTGAGACCCAGACAGCCCTAAAACAGGATGTTGGTGTCTTGCTGTTCTTTCTGAGGCCCAGACAGCTATAACAGGATTGTTGGTGTCTTGCTGTCTTTCTGAGACCAGACAGCCTCTAACAGGTGTTGGTGTCTTGCTTCTTTCTGAGGCCCAGACAGCCTATGAACAGGATTGTTGTGTCTTGCTGTCTTTTCTGAGACCAGACAGCTCTTAAAACAGGATGTTGGTGTCTTGCTGTCTTTCGTGAACCCAGACAGGACTCTAAACAGGATGTTGGTGTCTTGCTGTCTTTCTGAGACCCAGACAGCCTCTAAACAGGATGTTGGTGTCTTGCTGTCTTTCTGAGACCCAGACAGCCTCTTAAACAGGATTGTTGTGTCTTGCTGTCTTTCTGAGCACCCAGGACAGCCCTCTAAACAGGATGTTGGTGTTCTGCTGTCTTTCTGAGACCAGACAGCCTTATAAACAGGATGTTGGTGTCTTGCTGTCTTCTGAGACCCAGACAGCATATAAACAGGATGTTGGTGTCTTGCTGTCTTTCTGAGACCCAGACAGCCCTTAAACAGGATGTTGGTGTCTTGCGTCTTTCTTGAGACCCAGACAGCCTCTAAACAGGATGTTGGTTGTCTTGCTGTCTTTCTGAGACCCAGACAGCCTCTAAAACAGGATTGTTGGTGTCTTTGCTGTCGTTTCTGAGACCCAGGACAGCCTTTAAACAGGATGTGGTGTCTTGCTGTCCTTTCTGAGACCCAGACAGCCTCTAAACAGGATGTTGGTGTCTTGCGTCTTTCTGAGACCCAGACAGCCTACATAAACAGCGACATTGTTGTGTTCTTGCTGTCTTTCTGAGACCCAGACAGCCTCGTTAACAGGATGTTGTGTTCTTGCTGTCTTCTGAGACCCAGACAGCCTCTAAAACAGGATGTTGTGTGTCTTGCCTTTCTTTCTGAGGCCCAGACAGCCTATAAACAGGATGTTGGTGTCTTGCTGTCTTTCTGAGACCCAGACAGCCTCTAAACAGGATTTGGTGTCATTGCTGTCTTTCTGAGACCCAGACAGCCTCTAAACAGAGATGTTGGTGTCTTGCTGTCTTTCTGAGACCCAGACGAGCCTCTAAACAGGATGTTGGTTGTCAGCTGTCTTTCTGAGACCAGACAGCTCTAAACAGGATGCCTTTCAACCCTCTTTTTATCTGCACCTTTCATATATGGCACTGTGCCTTTAAATAAGATAACTCTGGTCCAAACAGTAAAGAGGGAGTATGAGTGGAATATATTAACCTGATGAGAGCAGTAATTACTGGAGAACAACACACACACCACACACACACACACACACACACACCACACACACACACACACACACACACACACACACACACACACACACACACACACACACACACACACACACACACCACACACACACCACACACACACACACACACACACCACACACACACAGGAAAACATCATTCAACAAACAACAACAATCCTGGGTCCTGTGAGTCAGTAATTGCAAACAGCCAGACCTCAACGACTCAACTTCTGATATACAGCTCAGTCCGGCTTACCCTGTGGAGGGAGACGGACGAGAGAGAGGGGGAGGCAAGAGCAGGAGAGGGAGAGGGAGGAGAGACGAGAGAGAGGGAGGGAGAGAGAGGGAGAGAGGGGGGGAGGAAGGCAGAGAGCGAGAGAGAGAGGAGAGGGGGAGAGAGAGAGAGAGGGAAGGGATGGAGAGGAGAGAGAGAGGGAAGAGGAGAGAGAGAGAGAGGGGGAGGAAAGAGCAGGAGAGGGAGACGGGAGGGAGAGAGAGAGGGAGAGAGAGAGAGAGAGGGGGGGGAAAGGAGCAGGAGAGGAGAGAGAGAGGGGAGGGAGAGTAGAGAGGAGGAGGAGAGAAGAGAAGAAAAGAGGGGAGGAAAGAGCAGGAGAGGGAGAGAGAAGGAGAGGAGAGGGGGGGGGGAAGAGCAGGAGAGGAGAGGAAGAGGGAGAGGGGAGAGAGAGGGGAGGGAGGAGAGAGAGAGCGAGAGAGAGAGAGGGAGGAAAGAGCAGGAGAGGAGAGAGAGGGAGAGGAGAGGGGAGAGAGAGAGGAGAGGAGAGAGAGAGAGGGGGAGGAAAGGAGCAGGAGGGAGCAGGGGAAGAGAGAGAGGAGCGGAGAAAGAGAGAGGGGGGAAGGAAAGAGCAGGAGAGGGAAGAGAAGAAAGGAGAGATGAGAGAGGGATAGAGAGTGGAGAGAGAAGGACAGAAGAGAGGAGAGAGGGAGAGAGAGATGGAGAGAGAAAGGGAGAAGATAGAGAGACGGAGAGGAGGAGATAGAGAAGGGAAGAGAGAAGGAGAGAGTGAGAGAAGAGATGACTGAGAGGAGAGAGAGAAGGAGGAGAGACGAGAATGGAGAGAGTGAAGAGAGAGGGAGAGAGAGGAGAGACGCCAGAGAGAGGAGAGCGAGAGCAATGGAGGAAGTTGATGAGATAATGGAGAGAGTGAAGGGAGAGAGAGAGGAATGACCTAGTAAGAAGGAGAGCCGGGAAGGAGAATTAAGATGGATCTGTGAGTCTGCTCTGCTTTGTTACTGCAGACTGGCTAAAACTTGACTCTCAATGTAGTTTTCCTCCCATGCCTCCTCTGCATGTTATTTCCTAAGCCCTTCTGTGTTTGGGCAAATGGTTATAAGAGCCTGTGTTGGCGTAGTTGTACCGGTGTGTGTGAGTGAGCCCTGGCCCCGGGGAGATACAGAATAGCAGAATAATAAGAACCCCTAATACAGTACCGCTCTGGTAAAGGAACGTCTCTAATAAGAAAGCTTATAGAGGAGATTAATCTGAGGTGGATACAAATGAGGCTACTGTCTGAACTCCGCATGCAGGGGAGTTAGATTGAAAGTAGGGCAAAGAGTGACGGCTGAGCCCGGGGAGTGGGAGGAGGGCACGGAGAGGGAGGAGGAGGGAGTTTCTGTGACTTTTCTCCCAGCTCAGACAGACAACATCTTATCTCCATGCCAGACAGACACATTCTTTCGTCGCTAGCCAGACAGACACATCTTTCTCCTGCCAGACAACACACTCTTTCTCCACCAGACAGACACATCTTTTCTCCTCGCAGGATCAGCTCCAAATTCTGACGACACAAAATTTTCTAACCCACAGTTTCCCATGCCATGACAGAGCACATCTTTCTCCCCTTGCCAGACAGTACACATTCTTTATCGTTTCCCATCGTCCCACACATTATTTCCTCCGGCCCCACGACACCTCTTTCTCATGCCAGACAGACACATCTTTCTCAGCAGACAGACACATCTTTCTCCTGACAGACAGACACATCTTTAGATAGAGTTTGAGAGGAGTGTATTAGAGAGAGTAGGAATGGAAAGGAGGAAGCGAAGTCCCTGAAGCCTCATACTGTCCACAGTGTGCAGAGAGGTGATGTGACCGTGGATTTACTTATTAAGGTGGGTACGTAGGAGAAATAGGTATGTTCCTAATACACACAAATACACTGCAGCATTTTCCCTTCATTATGTTGTAATAAAAATGCTACTGATTAGCGAACAGGGAAAACTAGAGCTAGTGACTGGGGTTGTATAGTCCTCTAAACATGTTTTGAATCAGCAGACATTTTAGAGGATTAGGAGCTGAATGGAAGCCTTTGATCTCTCTTTAATGTGTTTACAAACACACACACACAACCCACACACACACACACACACACACACACACACACACACACACCACAACACACACACACACACACACACACACACACACACACACACACACACACACACACACACACACACACACACACGCAGACCACTGCGGTCATACACAGTCACTATCCCGTTCCCTGAAGCCCCTCTTCTCTGTCCTCTCAAACAGAACGCTAAGACTCCCCAAACTTTTACTTTACACTCAGCACTAAACTAAAGTTTCACCCCACCAATCCCCCTTTGAATGGCTGAATGGCAAATCCTTATAATAAGTTCCAGTATTAGAATCCAATGTGGAGAAATGAGGCCAGCTTGAAGGAAATAGAGCAAGAGGGGTAGGACTATGGAAAGACATTTAATTTGGGGGGGTTTTTAAAGTCCGATTTTAGGTTTTATAATCCCTCTAGCCCTACAAAATCCTGATTTGGGTTCCATTGTTTACAGAACAGTTTGGTGGGAAGAGGGATCCCCCTCTCTCTCTGAGACGCTTTTAGAGAACAAGTGTAAGATTTGGGGGGGAAAGTTGAAAGCCATTGAAAGCACCTGTAAGTTTCTTATATGAAAGTTGGGGATGAGAAGGCAAATGGGGATCTTTATCTGGACTAAAGACTTGGGTTTGTCAGATGTGTACCCTCATTCTGGATGTAGAAACACAATAGAAGATTATCCCTCTCTTGTCTTCAGCTGAGAATAAATCTCTTTTAAAGAAGATAGTGATCTAGACCGGTTTGAAAAAGGGAAGAGAGGGACGAGGGTTCAAAAGTCATCGAGGTCATTATTTGTACGATATGTTAATTAAAGAGTACTGATAAAGAGCACCTACTGAAATCGTCAAAAGTACAGTAAAACGTCTTACCTTAGGATCCCAGAGTGATTTTTTCTGAAGCACTCAGATGTCTTCAATAATCTTATGATCTTCGACTGTTCCCTTTTCCTTTTTGTTCTGGAAAACGTCACAATAAGAAGGCGGATTGATGTTTTAGGGGATTTTTCAGTCAGTTGAGCACCTTTCTACCTTTTTATCAACCCGGACAGAAATGTGCCTGGGTAGGCTCACATTGTACATTGCATAAAATGGTTCTGCTCGGTTCACTGATTCAAACTCAGCCTACACTCTTCCTCTGCCTCTCTTCCTCCTCCTCTCTGTCTCTCAGAGAGTTTAATGGTGGCATTACGACAGTGGTTTGGCAACAGATTTAAGGAAGGTCGGAGACTCGGGGGACGGGAGGAGTGCTAATTGGCAGGCAACCGTTAATCAGGCCCAAGTGGACTCTTCATTACTTTATTAGTTAATTAGTGAGAGGAATTAACACCACTACTGGACCTGAACAGCACAACTATCCACAGCTAAGGAGAGTGCACACTGTGACAACAAGGACCGGAAGCACACAAAGTTATTTTTGCTTCAAAGCTAATTGACAAATGTCCTCTGTTTTATACCAGTAGAAACACTTGCCGCTGCTCAGTTTGGCCTTTCCATAGTCATGTGATGTGTTACCATGATTTCCAGCTCCCTGCCTGGACTTTGTCCAATCCAGAGGGACTGATAGGTCTGGTACACATCACACAGGAACTGATAGGTCTAGGTACACATCACACAGGGACTGATAGGTCTGGTACACATCACACAGGAACTGATAGGTCTAGGTACACATCACACAGGGACTGATAGGTCTAGGTATACATCACACAGGGACTGATAGGTCTAGGTATACATCACACAGGGACTGATAGGTCTGGTACACAAATCACACAGGAACTGATTAGGTTAGGTAAATACAATCAACAGGGACTGATAGGTCTGGGTAGCACATCACAGCAGGAACTGAATAGGTCTAGGTATACATCAGCAGCAGGGACTGATAGGTCTGGTACACATACACAGGGAACTGATAGGTCTGGTACACATCACACAGGAACTGATAGGTCTGGGTAGACATACAGCAGGGACTGATAGGTCTGGGTAGACAGCAACACAGGAACTGATAGGTCTGGGTAGACATCACACAGGGACTGATAGGTCTGGGTAGACATCAACAGGAACTGATAGGTCTGGTAGACATCACACAGGACTGATAGGTCTGGGTAGACATCACACAGGGACTGATGGTCTGGGTAGACATCACACAGGGACTGATAGGTCTGGTACACATCACACAGGACCTTGATAGGTCTGGTACACATCACACAGGGACTGATAGGTCGGTAGCACAACAGGGATAGTGGTTACACTCACACAGGACTATAGGTCTGGTACAACATCACACAGGGACTGATAGGTCTGGTACACATCACACAGGGACTGATAGGTCCTAGGTACACATCACACAGGGACTGATAGGTCTGGGTACACATCACACAGGACAGATAGGTTCTGGTACATCACAACGGGACTGATAGGTCTGGTAACACATCACACAGGGACTGATAGGTCTGGTAGCAAATCACACAGGGACTGATAGGTCTGGGTAGACATCACACAGAGGACTGATAGGTCTAACCGTTTAGACATCACACAGGGACTGATAGGTCTGGGTAGACATCACACAGGGACTGATAGGTCTGGGTACACATCACCAGGGACTGATAGGTCTGGGTACACATCACACAGGGACTGATAGGTCTGGTAGACATCACACAGGGACTGATAGGTCTGGGTAAATACGAGATCCAGTCGCACAAGGGACTGATAGGGTCTGGGTACAGCATCACACAGGGACTTTGGTGGTGGTACATCCACGGGTCGGATAGGGGGTAGAATCACACGGGACTGATAGGTCTGGCACATCACAGACACAGTTCTGATACTCTGACTACATTAGCAGCAGTGTCTGTGAGACTGGAGGGGACATGTCTTGGGCTGACCTACTCCCATCAACTGTCTGTCAGATGAAAGGGAAAACAATCCTGGGTTTCTGACATGTCTTCTCTCTGTTTCAGCTCCACTGAATCCATTGTGAGAGCCGTCTTGGTGAGTGTTTAGGTATCTAACACAGTTTAAAGCAATTTAATACGGTTAATAACCCATCATTTGTCCTTATTATTGGGAGTCAACAAGTGTGGTGTTCCTCTAGCTGAGATCCATGGGCCAACCATGCTGTGCTGAGGGATGCTTTGACTCCAGCCTTCCAGGGAGAACTGGACCAGTATCTGGTAGGTACATATTAGGTTACCAATATATATGTAGGTAAAAATATATATGTAGGTAAACATATATTAAGTGGCGGAGCATGGACCCCAGTATCTGGTAGGTAACACATATGATAATAGGTACCAAATTATTACTGTTAGGTAAACAACTAATAATAGGTACGAAATAATATACTGTAGGTAACATATTAGGTACCATATATACTGTAGGTAAACATATATGGTACCAAATATATACTGTAGGTAACACTAGGACCAAATAACGGTAGGTATACCAATCTAGGTACGTAAATCACATATGATAGGTACACATATATAGAGGTATATACTAGTAAATATATACTGTAGGTAACACATATATAGGTACAATTATCTGTAAGGTAACACTATCATAGGTACCAATATATATACTGTTAGGTACACCTATATAAGGTACAAATTATCCTGTTAGGTAACACATATATAGGTACCAAATATATACTGTAGGTAAATAATATAGTACTTGTTTGGTACAAATTTACTACTGTAGGTTAAACTATATTACTGTAGGTAACACATATATACTCAGGTAAGCACATATATAGGTACAAATATTATACTGTAGGTGTAACAAATATTTAAGTACCAAGACTATATAATGTGGTACAATATATATAGGTACAAATATTATACAGTGGGGCAAAAAAGTTTTAGTCAGCCACCAATTGTGGCAAGTTCTCCACTTAAAAAAGATGAGAGGCCTGTAATTTTCATCATAGGTACACTTCAACTATGACAGAAAAATGAGGGAAAAAAATCCAGAAAATCACATTGTAGGATTTTTAATGAATTTATTTGCAAATTATTGTGAGAATTATGTTAGAATTATTTTTGGAAAGGGTGTTACATGGATCCCAGCATAATTCTAATTCTACCTTGAACCATAAGGGTTCTACCTGGAACTGAAAAGGGTTCTTCAAATGCTTCTCTTATTGGGAAAGTAGAAGAACCGTTCTAGAACAATCCCAGTTTGATAGCACCTTTTTTTTTTCTAAGAGTGTACGGTAAGTACTGACGTTGTCTTTGCTTGCATCTGCGGATTTGAGCTAAATAAGACCTAACTCTCTCCCTCGCCTCCTCTCAGGTCAGAGAGTAGCAACGGTGAGGTGGGAGAACAGTGTGGGGTCCTGATGCACGGCAGAGCTGTCACCTTCTGTGAACCCTTCGGAGAGAGAGAGCTGGTAACTATAACCGTACAATCACGTACATACCGCAACCTTTAACCTGTTTACATGTTTACATTTTATTCATTTATCAGACGCTGTTATGCAGAACGATTTACAAGAACAATCAGGGTTAAGTGCCTTGCTCAAGGACACATCGACAGATTTATCACCTGGTTGGCTCTGGGATTAGAACCACAGACCTTTCTTAACCACTAGGCAACCATGCCTTAAAATAACTGTTCAGTGTTACCTGATTTCTATTAAATATGACCTATAATTCATTACAATATGAGTAAAATGGTAATGAAGTACAGTATGTAAAAAAAATTGTGTGAGCTTACTTCAACAACAAATTGGTATGGGCTTACCTCAACAACAGAATAGGTGTGGGCTTACTATGCTTGATTCTATATCCTATCCTAAACTATGCTTGATCCACAACCCCTGAAGAACCATTAACCATGCAGTAGATGTATTTATTATATATATTATTTTATTTAACCTTTATTCAACTAGGCAAATCAGTTAAGAACACATTCTTATTTATAATGACAGCCTACTGGGGAACAGTGGGTTAATTGCCTTGTTCAGGGGCAGAYCAACCAATTTGTACCTTGTCAGCTCAGGGATTCGATCTGGCAACCTTTCGGTTACTGGCCCAATGCTCTAACCACTAGGTTACCTGCCGCACCAAATTAGACCTTAAACACACACTCTTGCCCTTGTCCAACAAGTATGAGCATTATCAAGTTAATATGCTATTTCCCTGTTGTTGAGACACAGCGACCAGCTGTTTAGTGTATCTTGATTTCATTGACTCTCTGTGATAAGAAGCGTTACAGTCTGTCTGTCAGTCATCCGAGCTTTTGATGCAGCTGCCTGGCACTAGTTCAGTCGAAAGAAATACAAGCAAACACAGAACTCACACACGTAAAAACACATTCAGACAATGATCTGTACCCCTTCTCCTTCTAGATCAGCGTTCCTCTCAACACCACAACAGCCTCCGTCCTGCAGTTTGCTCTCGGTGAGTACCATTTACAACTTACTTATCCCTCCTTGTCTTGGGCAAATATGGGACATGTCATACCACACATCATGCTGGCTAGAGTTATGTACTGATGGTTTAAAGGAGACCCTGAAACAACAAAGAGCTCTTAATTAGCATGTTGTCATATTTACATTTAGACATTCTCACAAATACCACACAGTGTGTACAGTCCAATAGTCATCCTCTCCTCCCCATGTACAAAAGGGAAAATAAAAAAGCATAAATATGGGTTGTATTTACAATGGTGTTTGTCTTCACTGGTTGCCCTTTTCTTGTGGCAACAGGTCACACATCTTGCTGCTGTGATGGCACACTGTGATATTTCACCCAGTAGATATATGAATTGATAAAAATTGGGTTTGTTTTCGAATTTTTTGTGGATCTGTGTAATCTGAGGGAAATATGTGTTCTAATATGGTCATACATTGGGCAGGAGGTTAGGAAGTGCAGCTCAGTTTCCACCTCATTTTGTGGGCAGTGTGCACATAGCCTGTCTCTCTTGGAGCCGGGTCTGCCTACGGTGGCCTTTCTCAATAGCAAGGCTATGCTCACTGAGTCTGTGTTCTGCCACTGTGTATCTCTGTTTAGGGCCAAAAGCATTTCTGAGTTT
>NW_019944976.1:44928-56198 GCF_002910315.2 Salvelinus sp. IW2-2015
ACCTCCCTCCCTCCTACCCTCCTCCCCTCCTCCCTCCCTCCCTCCCTCCTCCCTCCCTCCCTCCTCCCTCCTCCCTCCCTCCCTCCTCCTCCCTCCCTCTCCTCCCTGCTCAGTAAACTTACACTCACAGAAGTTCAAAAGAATAAAGACATTAACAAATGTCATATTATGTATATATACAGTGTTGTAACGATGTACAAATGGTTAATGTACAAAGGAGCTCTGTTTTTTTGTTAATTCTTTCCAATGTGTCAAGTAATTATCTTTTTGTTTTCTCATGATTTGGTTGGGTCTAATTGTGTTGCTGTCCTGGGGCTCTGTGGGGTCTGTTTGTGTTTGTGAACAGAGCCCCAGGACCAGCTTGCTTAGGGGACTCTTCTCCAGGTTCTTCTCTCTGTAGGTGATGGCTTTGTTATGGAAGGTTTGGGAATCGCTTCCTTTTAGGTGGTTGTAGAATTTAACGTCTCTTCTGGATTTTGATAATTAGCGGGTATCGYCCTAATTCTGCTTTGCATGCATTATTTGGTGTTCTACATTGTACACGGAGGATATTTTTGCAGAATTCTGAATGCAGAGTKTCAATTTGGTGTTTGTCCCATTTTGTGAATTCTTGGTTGGTGAGCGGACTCCAGACCTCACAACCATAAAGYGCAATGGGTTTTATAACTGATTCAGATATTTTTAGCCAGATCCTAATTGTATGTCAAATTTTATGTTCCTTTTGATGGCATAGAAGGCCCTTCTTGCCTTGTCTGTCAGATTGTTCACAGGTTTGTGGAAGTTACCTGTGGCGTTGATGTTTAGGCCAAGGTATGTATCGTTTTTTGTGGGTTCTAGGGCAACAGTGTCTAGATGGAATTTGTATTTGTGGTCCTGGTGACTGGACCTTTTTTGGAACACCATTATTTTGGTCTTATTGAGATTTACTATCAGGTCCCTGGTCTGTCAGAATCTGTGCAGAAGATCTAGGTGTTGCTGTAGGCCCTCCTTGGTTGGTGACAGAAGCACGAGACCGTCAGCAAACAGTAGACATTTGATATCAGATTCTAGTAGGGTAAAGCCGGGTGCTGCAGACTGTTCTAGTGCCCGCGCCAATTTGTTGATATATACAGTGAGGGAAAAAAGTATTTGATCCCCTGCTGATTTTGTTCGTTTGCCCACTGACAATGAAAGGATCAGTCTGTAATTTTAATGGTATGTTTATTTGAACAGTGAGAGACAGAATATCAACAAAAAAATCCAGAAAAACGCATGTCAAAAATGTTATAAATTGATTTGCATTTTAATGAGGGAAATAAGTATTTGACCCCTCTGCAAAACATGACTTAGTACTTGGTGGCAAAACCCTTGTTGGCAATCACAGAGGTCAGATGTTTCTTGTAGTTGGCCACCAGGTTTGCACACATCTCAGGAGGGGTTTTGTCCCACTCCTCTTTGCAGATCTTCTTCAAGTCATTAAGATTTCGAGGCTGACGTTTGGCAACTCGAACCTTCAGCTCCCTCCACAGATTTTCTATGGGATTAAGGTCTGGAGACTGGCTAGGCCACTCCAGGACCTTAATGTGCTTTTTCTTGAGCCACTCCTTTGTTGCCTTGGCCGTGTGTTTTGGGTCAGTGTCATCGCTAGGAATACCCCCACGACCATTTTTCCAAATCCCATGGCTGAGGGAAGGAGCGGTTTTCACCCAAGATTGCACGGTACAGACCCCGTCCAGTCGCTCCTTTGATCGTGTGAAGTTGTCCTGTCCCTTAGCGAAACACCCCCAAAGCTAATGCTTTTCCACCTCCATGTTTGACCGGTGGGGAGGGTTTCTCTGGGTCTAGCGCAGCTTCCTCGTCCCAAACCGGCAAGTTTGAGTTGATGCCAACAAACACTCCACTTTGGTCTCCGTCTGACCACAAACACGTTCACCCAGTTTCCTCCTGAATCATTCAGATGTCATTGGCAAACCTTCAGACGGTATGTATATGAAGCTTTCTTGAGCAGGGGGGGACCTCTCGGCGGGCGCGCCTGCAGGTTTCCAGTCCTTCACGGCGTTAGGTGTTAAACCACATTGTTTCTTGGTGACTATGTCCCAGCTCGACCTTGAGATCAATTGACAAGATCCTCCTGTTTAGTTCTGCGCAGTTCTCACCCATCTCATGATCATCGGCAACTCCACGCAGGTAGACTCTTGCCATGGACCTAGGCCCAAGGAGTTTGACAAGTGTTTTGGTGCTTCGTCCAGTGCGCAATAATCACACCAACTGTTGTCACCTTCTCACCAAGCGGCTTGGCAATGTTCTTGTAGCCCATTCCAGCCTTGGTGTAGATCTTAACAATCCTTGGTTGTCCACTGGACATCCTTGGAGAGTCCTTTGGTCTGGCCATGGTGAGAGAAGTTTGGAATCTGATTGCATTGATTTGCTTCTGTGGACCAGTGCGTGTCTTTTATACAGGTAAGAACTAGAAGAATTAGAGCGCAACTCCCTTTACGCGTAGTGCTATCCTCTCTCAAGACTCAGACTACCCATGTAATAGCCACGACCACCACAAATAAGAAACGAACAAAAAATAACCACAGACAAAAAATATGTCTGCATGCAAGAAAGAGAGAGAAGAATCCAAAATTACAATAACACAACATATATCACAATCAATTACAACCAATAAGAACAAATACACCATTAAAAAAAAAAAAATAAAAAAATAAAAAAACAACAATTATACATTAAGAAAACAATGACGACAATAAAATATATATACATAGAGAAAAATAACATATATATTGTAGATAAATCTACATATCTCTAAACATCACCTGTAATACAATACAACAACACAAAATATAACACAACATATAACAAACACAAAAATATACACATAAAATAAACAAAAACATAGATACAATATTCATATTATCAAAGATGGCAAACACACGTACAAATCACAGAGGCGATCAAATACATAGCCCAGACGAAAGGATAGCAAGCAGAGCATTAAACGACCTAAGCCTCAAACACTACGAAATATAACACCACCCAAAGGCCACTGTGGACACACAAAACCAACTAGATAAAGATATATATATTAGCAAACAACATATACTTCCGGACTGTTTAAAGAATCCAAACCGGTTTTTGCCCTCACCACACACGCTGGCGCCGCCGTATGACAACGCTTGTTACTTGGCGCTAATGTATAATGTTTAGTAAAACAAAAAAAAAACATAATAGAAAGATAGAATGCAAGCAGAAAAAATAAAGACACATCCAGTAAGGATCATAATACGATAAAAAACAGAAATCATATTGAGATACCCAAACCGACACACTAATTACAATAATTGCTACCAAGATATCCAAAAATTGATTATATAAACATGAAAAAAACGTAAAATAAGAAATAATACAAATCAATGCATAAGAAAAACTAAACAATAAAAGACAAAAAAATAAACAGACACACAAGAAAAACGAAATAATATTCACAACAAAAAGAGAATAATATACAATAGATATGACGACAAAATATCCCGATAATAGAACAGACAAAAATAATAGAATAAATTTAGGAAGACTACAAAATATAATAATATACATACACACAATATTTAGTAAAGAAGAAACGAAAAAAGAGATATCAGTCGCTGTGGTTCAAATATTGGGGAAGATTGCCGAGTAAGGATGTGATGTTAAGAGTTTTTGTATAGCCAATTGAATTTGTTTGCCTGGTTATATTTGATCATTTCCTTGAGCGATACCATAAAACTACCAATTACACTTGAACAAAAACAAATAAATAACAACAAACAAAAACAAAAAAAAAAAAAAAAAAACAAAAAAATAAAAAAAAAAAAAAAAAAAAAAACAAAAAAAAAAAAAAAAAAAAAAAAAAACATAAAAAAAAAAAAAAAAAAAAAAAAAAAAGAACAAAAAAAAAAAAAAAAAACAAAAAAAAAACAAAAAAAAAAAAAAAAAAAAAAAAAACAAAAAAAAAAACAAAACAAAAAAAAAAAAAAAAAAAAAAAAAAAACACAACAAAAAAAAAAAACACAAAAAAAAAAAAAAAAAAAAAAAAAAAAAAAAAAAAAAAAAAAAAACAAAAAAAAAAAAAAAAAAAAAAACAAACAAAAAAAAACAAAAAAAAAAAAAAAAAAAAAAAAACAAAATCACGCATCATTTTTATATTAATAATTTTCTCCTCTCCTCCCTGCACCTCGCCATCTCCCTCTCTCCCATCTCCTCCACTCCCTCCTGCCTCCCTCCCTCTCGCCCTCTCTCCCCTCTCTCCCTCCCTTCTCTACCCTCTCCTCCACTCCCCTCGCTGCCTGCTCCCTCCTCCCCTCCCTTGTCCTCGGCCTCCCCATTCCTGCCTTCCCTCCCCTCCCTACACCTCCCTCTCTCCCTCTCCTCCACCCCCCTCCTCGCCCCCCTCTCCCCTCCCTTCTCGCCCTTCTTTCCTCCACTCCCTCCCTGCCTCCCTCTCTCCCTCTCTCCCTCCCTCCATTCCCTCCCTGCCTCGCCTCTCTAACCTCCCTCTCTCACTGCTCCTCCACTAAATCCCTGCCTCCCTCTCCTCTAACGCTCTCTCCCTCTCCTCCACTCCTCCTCCTCCCCCCTCTTCTCCCTCTCCTCCACCTACCTCCCTGCCTCCCTCTCTCCCTGCGCTCTCCATCCTCTCTCCACTCCCTCCTGCCTCCCTCCCTCTCTCCCGCTCCTCCACTCCCACCCTGCCCTCCCTCTCTCTCTCTTCCTATCATATCAGATGAAATGATTTAGATAGACCTGGAAAGCCACCCAACAGCTCCGTGGCAGGCAGATATGATTTAGAACCACATTTGTTATTTGTTCATGGATCCATTACACAACATCTGTGATGCCACGACAGGGCTGCAGCGTCGTCCCTCATTCTTCTTTCTTCTTTCTTTTCTTTTCTTGTCTTTCTTTCTTTCTTTATCTTTCTTTCTTCTTTCTTTCTTTCTTTCTTTCTTCTTTCTTTCTTTCTTCTCTCTTGCTTTTCTTTCTTTTCTTTCTTTACTTTCTCTCCCTCTCCCCCCTTCTCCCTCACTCCCTCCCCCTGTCTGTCTGTCTCTGTCTCATGCCTTCTTGGTCGCGTCTCTGTCTCTGTCTTCTGTTCTCTCTTCCCTCTCTCTCTCTCTCTTCATGCTCTCTTATGTATTTATTGCCCTGCTCAAACATCTCTCTCAAAACACACAGAGAATAAAACCAGTGGTGTCAATGGCCCTGTTTGTACTATAAATATGAAAGGAAGCACACAGTGCTTGTATGCAGGACGGTTAGGCCCTGTGGAGAGTTGGGAGAGGTGAGGGGTTAAGCCCGCCTCTCTCCATTAGTGACCTCGACCTCTAACATCTGTACCCCCTCTATCCTCTCTCCCCCATGAGCTGGAGAGTGGTGCCAACTCTAGCACCCTCTCCCTCTCCACTCTCCCTTTTAAAGTAGGCTTCACAGCTGCATCAGCAGTCCCTGCTCTCTCCTTTTCTCTACGTCTCCTCTCCTCCCTCCGTCCGCTCCTCTCCCTCCCTGTTGCCAGTTCCCGCTCCCTCCTCTCCTCCCTTCAGTCCGCCACTCCCCTGCCTCTCCTCCCTTCAGTCCCGCTCCCTCCTTCTCCTCCCTTCAAGGTCGACCGCTCCCTCTCTCCTCCCTTCAGTCCCGCTCCGCCTCCTTCTCCCCCTCTTCCCGCTCCTCCTCTCCTTCCTTCAGTCCCGCTCCCTCCTCTCCTCCCTTCAGTCCCGCCCCTCCTCATCCTCCCTTCAGTCCCTCCCTCTCTCCTCCCTTCAGTCCCACTCCCTCCTCTTCCTCCTTCAGTCCCGCTCCCTCTCTACTCCCTTCAGTCCCACTCCCTCCTCTCCTCCCTTCAGTCCCGCTCCCCCTTTCCTCCCTTCAGTCCCACTCCCTCCTCTCCTCCTTCAGTCCCACTCCCTCCTCTCCTCCCTTCCTCCCCTATTCTCCTCTCTCCTCTTGTCTCCTCTCTTCTCTCTCTTCTCCCCTCTTCTCCTCTCTTCTCCTCTCTCTATCCGCCTGTCTGCCTGGACAGCCGACTGCTAAGCAGATCATTTTACCATTGACACCCTTTAGACGATAATTTCTACATGGCTGGGAGGGAGGGAGAATGAGGGAGGGAGGGAGGCGAGGGCAGTAGAGGGAGAGGTTCGAGGGAGGGAGGGAGGGAGGGAGGGAGACAGAAAAGGGAGCGAGGGAGGGATTCAACAATGCTGGGCCTGGTCTGGGGGATAAAGGAAGGATGCAGAAACAAGCCAACGTGTTATTTTGCATTCTGCTGATCGCTACCCCTCTCTAAGGCTTAGCATTGGTTTAAATACACAGAGTTGTCCACTCATGAAGTATCACTGTGCTAACTAATCCTCGTCCTCTCTCTGCTGTGTGGTGTGTGTTGTGTGTTTCTTTGTGTGTGTGTGTGTTGGGTGTGTGTGGGTGTGTGTGTATGTGTGTTGGTGTGTGTTGTGTGAGTGTGTGTGTGTGTGTGTGTGTGCGTTCTCTCTAGGGTCTTAGGCTCCTGTCGGTTCAGTTACGTCTGACCCGAGCATCATCGTGTTGGTTCAGTCTAAATCAAGATACGGCTCGGATGACTGGTCACCTGGAGAAGATCCGTCTCTCTCTCTCTCTCTATCTCTTTGTCTCCTCTCTTCTCTTCCATCATCCCTTTCTCTCTCCCTCCATCCATACCTATTGACATTGACACTCTGGTCTCCCCTTCCTCTCTCTCTCGCTCTCTCTCTCTCTCTCATCTCATCTCTCTCTCTCTCTCCTCTCTCCTCTCTCTCTTTCCTCTCTTTCCTCTCTTCTCTCTCTCTTCCTCCTCTCTCTCTTCTCTCGTCTCCTCTCTCTCTCTCTCTCTCTCTCTCTCTCTCTCCTCTTCTCTCTCTCTCTCTCTCTCTCTCTTCCTCTCTCTCTCTCTCTCTCTTCTCTCTCTCTCTCCTCTCCTCTTTCTCTCTCTCTCTCTCTCAATTCAATTCATTCAATTCAAGGGGCTTTATTTGCATGGAAAACTTGTGTTAACATTGCCAAAGCAACGGTAGATGGTAAGATATTATACAAAAGTGAAATAAACAATACAAAATTAACAGTAACATTACACACTACAGAAGTTTCAAAAAAAAGAAGTTTCTCTCTCTCTCTCTCTTCTCCTCTCTCTCTCTCTTCTCCTCGTCTCTTTCTCTCTCTCCTCTCGTCTCTCTCTCTCCTCTCTCGCTCTCTCCTCTCTCTCTCTCTTTGTCCTCTCTTTCTCTTCCATCATCCTTTCTCTCCCCTCCATCCATCCTATTTAATTGACATCCTCTCCCTTTCCTCTCTCTCCCTATCTCTTTCTCTCTCTTTCTCTTGTTCTCTCTCTCTTGATCTCTTCTTCCCTCTCTCGCACTCTCTCCTTTCCTCCCTATATCCTGTCCTCCTCACACAGACATCCATCTGTCTCTCTCCCCCTCAACCTCCCTCTCTTCATACCCCCTCTCTCTCTCCCCCTCTTCCTCCCCCTCTCTCTCTCTCTCCACCTCCTCCTCCCCTCTCCATTCTTAACTCCCAAGCTGAGACAGAAACTTGATGATAATATCTTGTCATTACCTCCCAGCACCGTGTTTATTTAATGCTCTGCTTTAGTATAAAACCACACAGCAACAATTCCCCAGCATCAACACACACTTACTCTGTCTATCGTTTCCCCTCCACAGAGCTCCTACGAACAGCAGTACAGTAGTCCATCTCCTACCCCTGCCGGTGCGCTCCAAGAGGGATGGGGTACGTGTACGGTGGTCCCAGGAGGCCCCCCGGGGGCCCGAGGGCTATGAGTCGTGCTGGGGCCTGGATAATATACTGCTGGTCAACGCTGCTCACAGACCCCCCCTGATGGAGGATAACCTGGACCCCCCCGACACAGCCAACTGGCTCTTCTTCCCCGGAGCCACCGTTAAGGTACCGTACCCTTCTTCTTCTTCCTCCTCTTCTTCAGGGTTTGCCATTTTTGCCATTTTAGGMTTTTTGGATGAGTTACTGCCAAGGTAATCACATTACCCTCACCAAGCTACTGTTGCTATAACTAGGGTCAGGGGTTTTTACCGGTCAGGTTACGAGGTCACAGAAAAACGTATGCTTTGTGACCCTGTTATATTGTATACTGTAATCATCTGTACACTAACAGGGTTTAATCAAGTTATATTATTATCTGTATTAATTCAATGCGTCTGACATATGACTTCGTTCTTTCCCAGCATGCCTGTCAGTCAGAGGGCAACGCCCTGTATTTCCATGGCAACACCGAGGAGGGTGTGGGCCACTCCTTCGCCTCCACCCGAGACATCGACCTCCACCGAGAGGAGGGGCGGAGCTACTGGGAGGAGGACTTTGAAAGCCCGCCCACCAAGTGAGTCATAATGATGTCGCCATCATTAATTACTTGTTACTTTTATTTCTTATTCTTATCCATATTTGTTTTGTTAACTGCATTGTTGGTTAGTTGCTCGTAAGTCAGCATTTCACTGTAAGGTGAAACCTGTTGTATTCGGCGCATGTGGCTAATAAAGTTTGATTTGAAATGATTTGATCATCATCATCCCCATTGCTCCATCTCCCTTTCTCTCTCTTGATATATCCCTAGCTATATCCCTAGCTATATCCCTAGCTATATCCCTAGCTGTATATCCCTAGATATATCCCTAGCTATATCCCTAGCTGTATATCCCTAGATATATCCCTAGCTATATCCCTAGCTATATATCCCTAGCTATATCCCTAGCATGTATCCCAGCTATTCTATCCCTAGCTGATATATCCTAGCTAGTATATCCTAGCAATATCCCGGTAGCTGTATCACCTTAGCTATATCCCTAGCTGTATATCCCTAGCTGGTATATCCCTAGCTAATTATCCCAGCTTATATCCCTAGCATATATCCCTAGCTATATCCCTACGCGTGTATATCCCCTAGTGCGTGTATATCCCTAGCTGTATATCCCTAGCTATATCCCTAGCTGTATCCACTAGCTGTATATCCCTAGCTGTATATCCGCTAGCTATATTCCCTAGCTGCTATCCCTAGCTGCTATATTCCCTAGCTATATCCCTAGCTGTATCCCGTAGCTGTATATCCCTAGCTATACTATCCCTAGATATATCCCTAGCTATTGTCCCTAGCTGCTTATCCCTAGCTGTATATCCCTAGCTATATCCCTAGCTTGTATTCTCCTAGGCTGTATATCCCTAGCTGTTATTGATCCCTAGCTATATCCCTAGCTGTATATCCCCTAGCTGTATCCCTAGCTGTTATTATCCCTAGCTATATATCCCTAGTGTATTATTCCCTAGCTATATCCCAGCTGTATCCCTAGCCTGTTATATCCCCTAAGCTATTATAACCCTACTGTATCCCTAGCTGTATATCCCTAGCTATATTATCCCAGATATATCCCTAGCCTACTGTCGCCTAGCTGTAGTCCCTAGCTGTAAATCCCTAAGTATATCCCTAGCGATATATCCCTAGCTGTATATCCCTAGCTGTATATCCCAGCTATATTCCCTAAGCTGGATATCCCTAGCTGTATCCCTAGCTGTATATCCCTAGCTAATTCCTAGCTGTATATCCCTAGCTTATGTCCCCTAGCTGTTATCCCTAGCCTGTTATATCCCTAGCTATATCCCTAGCTTGTACTCATCCCAGCTGTATATCCCTAGCTTATAATATTCCCTTAGATATATCCTAGCTGTATATCCCTAGCTGTATATCCCTAGCTGTATATCAGCCTAGCTGTATTAATCCCTAGCTGTATTAATCCCTAGCTGTATATCCCTAGCTATACCTATCCCTTAGTATTATCCCTAGCTGTATATCCCTAGCTATATCCCATAGCTGTATATCCCAGCTATATCCCTTAGCTGTATCATCCCTAGCTACCTATTCCCTAAGCTGATATATCCCTAGCTGATATATCCCTAGCCTATATATCCCTAGCTGTATATCCCTAGCTGTATATCCCTAGCTGTTATCCCTAGCTGTATATCCCTAGCTGCTATATCCCTTAGCTGGTATATCCCTTAGCTGTATATCCCTATCTGTTATATCCTAGCTTTATATCCCTAGCTGTATATCCCTAGCTGTATATCCCTAGCTATATATCCCTAGCTGATATTCCCTAGCCTGTAATGATCCCCTAGCTGTATTATCCCTAGCTGTATATCCCTAGCACTGTATATCCCAGCTTACTACCCTAGCTATATATCCCTACGTGTATACCCTAGCCTGTATATCCCCAAGGCTATATTATCCTACTAAGATATATCCCTAAGCTGTATATCCCTAGATATATTCCCTTAGCTGTATATCCCTGCTATCATCCCTCAGCTGTATATCCCTAGGCATATAATCCCTTTAGCTATATATTCCCTAGATATATCTCCCTCAGCTGTATATCCCTAGATATATCCCTAGCTGTATATCCCATGCGTAATCCCTAGCTTATACCTCTCGCTTAACTGTCCCTAGCTATATCCCTTAAGCTGTTATGTTCCCATGCTTGCCTATCCCTAGCTGTATCATCCCTAGCTGTTTATATCCTAGATATATCCCTAGCTGTATTATCCCTAGCTATTATCCCCTAGCCTTGTATATCCCATGCTTGCTATCCCAGCTGTATATCCCTAGCCTATGTTATCCACATATCCCTAGCTGGTATGGTCCATGGCTGTATTCCCTAGCTGTATATCCCTAGCTGTTATCCCATGCCTGCCTATTCCTCTAGCTTGTATATCCTAGTGTATGTCCCCACTGCTGTAGTCCCTAGCTGTACTTCCCTAACTCGCTATGTCCCATGCTGTATCCCTAGCTTGTATATCGCCTGAGCTGTATCGGCTCACTTCCATGCTGTATCCCTCTTGAGGCATGTGTTCGGCTTAATTGGAAATAAGCTATCCCATAGATACTATGACATTTATCCCTTAGCTCGTATATCCCCAGATGTATATGAGTTGTGCATAACGCCGCCATAAGAGGAAGAGTGCAGGGAAGAGAACGGATACCTCGTTGTGTGTAGCCGCCAGCGTGGTCTGTCAGCGTGTGTGAATATCACTCCACTAAAGCCTTGTCATCTGTCACTATTTCCATTCAGAGGACCTGTCTATTAGGTTGAAACCTGTCCACTTGTCCATGTTGTGTGTCACACGTTCAGCCAAAGAGGAGGGAGTGAGAGAAACAAGAGCTTTTTTATCGCCATATGTCCTCTGTTCATGTTACTGAGCAGACTCTTATACAGCCATATGTC
>NW_019944976.1:56749-61483 GCF_002910315.2 Salvelinus sp. IW2-2015
CAGTAAAATTTGGTTTAGTCCTTACAAAAATCACATGCAGCAGTTTCTGTAGTGTAGTGGTTATCACGTTAGCTTAACACGCGAAAGGTCCCCGGTTTGAAACCGGGTGGAAACAGTGCTTTCTTTCATAAATGCCTTATTTTGGAACTTCAAATACATGCAGTGAATATCAGTAAAATTTGGTTTAGTCCTTGCAAAAAACACATTCAGCAGTTTCTGTAGTGTGGTGGTTATCACGTTCGCTTTACACGCGAAAGGTCCCCGGTTCGAAACCGGGTGGAAACAGTGCTCTTTGACATATTCAGTAAGAGCTGTATTCATAACAGAGAATAATAGTATTTTGGAAATTCAAATACATGCAGTGAATATCAGTGAAATTTGGTTTAGTCCTTACAGAATTCACATGCAGCAGTTTCTGTAGTGTAGTGGTTATCACATTTGCTTCACACGCAAAAGGTCCCCGGTTCGAAACCGGGTGGAAACAGTGCTCTTTGACACATTAAGTAAGAACTGTATTTATAACAGAGAATAGTTGCTTTCATAAATGCCTTCAGTAAGAACTGTACTTATAACAGAGAATAGTTGCTTTCATATATGCCTTATTTTGGAAATTCAAATAAATGATGTGAATATCAGTAAAATTTGGTTTAGTCCTTGCAAAACCACATTCAACAGTTTCTGTAGTGTAGTGGTTATCACGTTAGCTTAACATTGGAAAGGTCCCCGGTTCGAAACCGGGTGGAAACAGTGCTCTTTGACACATGCAGTAAGAACTGTATTGTGAATAGTTACTTTCATAAATGCCTTACTTTGGAAATTCAAAGACATGCAGTGAATATAAGTAAAATTTGGTTTAGTCCTTGCAAAAACCACATGCAGCAGTTTCTGTAGTGTATTGGTTATCACGTTCGCTTTACACGCGAAATGTCCCCGGTTCGAAACCGGGTGGAAACAGTGGTCTTTGACACATTCAGTAAGAACTGTATTTATAACAGAGAATAGTTGCTTTCATAAAAGCCTTATTTTGGAAATTAAAATACATGCAGTGAATATCAGTAATATTTGGTTTAGTCCTTGCAATAACCAAATGCAGCAGTTTCTGTAGTGTAGTGGTTATCACGTTCGCTTAACACAAGAAAGGTCCCCGGTTCGAAACTGGGTGGAAACAGTGCTTTCTATCATAAATGCCTTATATTGGAACTTCAAATACATGCAGTGAATATCAGTAAAATTTGGTTTAGTCCTTGCAAAAGCCACAAGCAGCAGTTTCTGTAGTGTAGTGGTTATCACGTTCGCTTCACACGCAAAAGGTCCCAGGTTCGAAATCCGGTGGAAACAGTGCTCTTTGACACATTCAGTAAGAACTGTATTTATAACAGAGAATAGTTGCTTTCATAAATGCCTTATTTTGGAAATTCAAATACATGCAGTGAATATCAGTAAAATTTGGTTTAGTCCTTGCAAAGACCACATGCAGCAGTTTCTGTAGTGTAGTGGTTAGCACGTTCGCTTAACACGCGGAAGTTCCCCGGTTCGTAACCGAGCGGAAACAGTGCATTTTGACACATTCAGTAAGAACTTTATTTATAAAAGAGAATAATAATATTTTGGAAATTCAAATACATGCAGTGAATATCAGTAAAATTTGGTTTAGTCCTTGCAAAAACCACATGCAGCGGTTTCTGTAGTTAGTGGTTATCACGTTCGCTTAAGGGATGACAGGTAGCCTAGTGGTTAGAGTGTTGGCCCAGTAACCAAAAGGTGTGCTGAGTTGAGATCCCCCCAAGTTGAACAAGAGTAAAAATCTGTCAACTGCCTTTTTGTATGTTTGAAGAGCCAAAAAGGCAGTTAAACCCACTGTGCCCCTGAACAAGGCAGTTACCGCCAATGTTTTCCTCTGAACAAGGCAGTTAAACGCCACTGTTCCCTGAACAAGGCAGTTATCCACTGTTCCCTGAACCAAGGGCAGTTACCCACTGTTCCCTTGGAACAAGGCTAGTTTAACTCACTGTTCCCCTGAACAGCGCAGTTAACCCCGTGTTTCCCCTGATACAAGGCAGTTAACCCACTGTTCCCCTGAACAAGGCAGTTAACCACTGCTACTAGTCTGTCCATTGTAAATAAGAATTTGATTAAATTATTAGATTAAATAAAGCAACATGGCAACAACACTTTCCCCATACACTGACCCAGATAGTTTGTGTGTATGTATTTAGATATGGTAGGCTACACGTTGCCTATTAAAAAAAATCTATTTTGTTGATATTGTTTTGTGTGGACCCCAAGGAAGAGGAAGATGGACACAGTACCTGGACACAGTACCTGGACCACCTATTGAGATGTGTCATGACACAGTACCTGGACCACCTATTGAGATGTGTCCTGACACAGTAACTGGACCACCTATTGAGATGTGTCATGACACAGTACTGGACCACCTATTGAGATGTGTCATGACACAGTAACTGGACCACCTATTGAGATGTGTCATGACACAGTAACTGGACCACCTATTGAGATTGTGCATGACACAGTAACTGGACCACCTATTGAGATGTGTCGTGACACAGTACCTGGACCACTATTGAGATTTGCATGACACAGTAACTGGACCACCTATTGAGATGTGTCGTGTCATGACACAGTACTGGACCACCTATTGAGATGTGTCATGACACAGTACCTGGACCACCTATTGAGATGTGTTTCATGACACAGTACCTGGACCACCTATTGAGAATGTGCGTGTCATGACACAGTACTGGACCAACCTATTGAGATGTGCCTGACACAGTAACTGCTGGACCACCTATTGAGATGTGCCGTGTCATGACACAGTACCTGGACCACCTATTGAGATGTGTCGTGTCATGACACAGTAACTGGACCACCTATTGAGATGTGTCGTGTCATGACACAGTACCTGGACCACCTATTGAGATGTGTCGTGTCATGACACAGTACCTGGACCACCTATTGAAATGTGCCATGTCATGACACGATGCCGAATGATAATTCTTTTCCTGACACTGGTCATAGACCCAAACAAGATTATTTTGAATATAGCCAAAGGGAGCGTGATAAGATCATTGTTTAGGAGTCCCTTTTTGACATGCCGGGAGGTAATTCTCACCTCTCGAAAGAACTGTTACATTTATCTAATCGCCAGATGAGGACGCATCTACATATAGTCACTCTTAGTGATTATGTGCGTCAAGGCATTATTCCCCCCGGACTCATAAATAACCATCATTGGGATAGCGCACAGATGATTTCTGTGAGCGCTGGTGTGCCATCCTGAACAAATGCTCTATTGATTTAATGATATGAATTGTTGACCAGTTGAAAAAGGATCTTATTGAAATGGATAACATGATTAAAGACAAACGCACAGCTCTACAAATAGCTGTTAATGATGATGGCATATTCAATGAACTGATGAAAACTAACCAAGCGCTCCAGGACAAGTTGTCTACAGAAATAAAGGAACTTAAAATCAAGAAATTCAACCAAGACAAAAAAGACAAGGCCGAGGATAAAGTCTACTTCTGGAGAAACCCTGACAAAGGAGGTCCTGTTCCTCCTCTCCATGACAGACGCAGGAGGGATGCCGCTTACTTCGATCCACCCCCGTCTGACCAACACTCTACAACCAGCGCCTCATCGGCTTCCAGTGGTAGTTTTTTATTCAACGAGAGACTGGGCCGACGGAGGGGCGGAGGTGGCGGAAGGGCGGAAGGGCGGAGGTGGCGGAGGCACGCGCACCGACGAGATGCCCGACGGGGTAAGAAGAAACGACTACCAGAGGAGACCGCTCACACGGTCCCAGAACCCACGGGACTGAGTGTCTTTAATTTATCAAGCAAGATATTGAGCCCTGCCCATGTCTCTTTGCTTAATAAAGGGTTATATTTTGTGCCTACAAGTCAGAGCAACGACTTTGATGTGAAGGTAGACATGTTTAAGTGTTTTTAGAAACATCCGTTTAAGGGAATACTTTAGCTCCCCTAATCGGGATGTTTCTATTGAACCAGTATGTTGCTCACCTGCACAGACTCCGACTCCTTTTAGAAGCAAGAGTTATTTTATACCTCCAGCCAAACGCAGTCACTCTATTGAGACATATTGCAGACTTGTTGAAAAATATGTTGCTCATCTCCTTAAGAACAAACAGGAGTCCAAATCTTTCCATAATTTACCTAAGTTGTAAAACAAGCTTTGCTGATAAGGGTGGGTCGGTTGTACTCCTGGATAGGACAGCTTATTTAAATGATTGTCATAGACAACACCTTTTACAAGAAACTCAGAGGTGACTCCACTTCCCAATTTCAGAATACTAGCTTTACTGTCTTCGATGGGTATTTAAGTTCTGGTCAGTTAACCAAAAAAGAACATGACTTTTTGGCTATTCAACACCATAAAATTGCCACTTTCTATACTTTGCCGAAATTACACAAGAATGTTACAAAACCTCCAGGGCCCCCTATTGTAGCGTGCATTGATGCAGTAACGGCCCTATTGTAGTGGGCATTGATGCAGTAACGGCCCCTATTGTAGCGGGCATTGATGCAGTAACAGCCCTATTGTAGTGGGCATTGATGCAGTAACAGCCCCTATTGTAGTGGGCATTGATGCAGTAAGGTATCAGCATAGTATGTAGCGGCATTGAATGCAGTACAGCCTATTGTAGTGGGCATTGAGCAAGTAAAAAAAAAAAGCCCCCCCTTAAAATTG
>NW_019944976.1:63038-64382 GCF_002910315.2 Salvelinus sp. IW2-2015
TTAAATTTGGTTTAGTCCTTTCAGAAAGGAGATGCAGCAGCTTCTGTAGTGTAGTGGTTATCACATTCGCTTCACACGCGAAAGGTCCCCGGTTCGAAACCGGGTGGAAACAGTGCTCTTTGACACATTCAGTAAGAACTGTATTTATAACAGTGAATAGTTGTTTTCATAAATACTATATTTTGGAAATTCAAATACATGCAGTGAATATCAGTAAAATTTGGTTTACTCCTTGTTGAAATTTGAAGCAGCAGTTTCCATAGCGAAGTGGTAATTACATTCACTTAAGACGCAAAATGTAAAAGTTTCGAAGCCGGGCGGAAACAGAGGTCTCTGACACATGTGAGGAGTACTGTATTTCTCTGTATTTGTAACAGAGAATTCCCATTTTCATAAATGCCTTATGTTGAAAATTAGAATACATGCAATGAATATCTGTAAAATTTGGTTTACTCCATGCTGATAAATCAAGCAGCAGTTTCCGTGGTGTAGTGGTTATCACTTTCTCTTTACAAACAAAAAGTCCCCAGTTCTCTTGTTCAAAACTGTGCAGAAATAGTCATCTTTGACACATGCAATAAGTATGTTACTCGTAAAAGAGAATTTCATTAATGCTATCAACAAGGAGTAAACTGAAATTTACTGATATTCATTGCACATATTCGAATTGCCATGATGAGGTATTCATGAAAAAGGGAAATTACTGTTACGAATACTTCTAACAAGTGTCAGATATCACTTTTTCCGTCCAGTTTCAAACCAGGGATAACCTGCACGCTCGTCGAACGTGATAACCACTACGCTACGGAAACTGCTGTTTCAACTATCAACAAGGAGTAAAGCGAATTTGACCGATATTCATATTCTGTTTCCGCCCTCTTCCGATCCGGGGACCTTTCGCGGGTGCGGTGATTTTGATAACCTCGAACGTGATATCGCTTTGGAATTTGATGTGTGATACTATTAAGAACTAATGTATCTTTAATTTCCAACCTGTATTTTTTTAGTCAAGTTTATGATTAGTTATTGATTAGATTAGGTGCCTCTCCCAAGATTTCTCCCGACATTTTGTTTGAAGTTTGACTACTATTCAAATTGTATAACCACGATTTGTGCCGCTAAATATGCACATTTTCGAACAAACTCTATATGTATTGTGTAATATGATGTTATAGGACTGTCATCTGAAGAAGTTTGAGAAGGTTAGTGAAAAAATTTATATCTTTTGCTGGTTTATTCGTTATCTCTACTGTTGGCTTGAATCAATGCTCTTGTGTTTTTGGCTATTGTGGTAAGCTAATATAATGCTATATTGTGTTTTCGCTGTAAAACACTTAAAGAATC
>NW_019944976.1:67916-71889 GCF_002910315.2 Salvelinus sp. IW2-2015
CCCTCACCCTCTCACTCCTCTCCCTGTTAAAACTAGGTATTATCACAGTGGTCCTCTCCTCTCCTCTCCTGTTAAAACTAGGTTAATCACAGTGGGTCCCTCCACTCCTCTCCTGTTAAAACTAGTTATCACAGTGGGTCCTCTCCTCTCCTGTAAAACATGTTAATCACAGTGGTCCCTCCCTCTCCTGTAAAACTAGTTAATCACAGTGGTCCCCTCCCCTCCTCTCCTGCTTAAAACTAGTTAATCACAGTGGGTCTCCTCTCCTGTAAAACTAGTTAATCACATGGGTCCCCTCCACTCCTCTCCTGTAAAACTAGTTAATCACAGTGGGTCCCCTCCACTCCTCTCCTGTAAAACTAGTTAATCACAGTGGGTCCCCCCCTCTCCTCTGTAAAACTAGTTAATACACAGTGGGTCCCCTCCACTCTCTCCTGTAAAACTAGTTATTTCACAGTGGGTCCTCTTCTCTCTCCTGTAAAACTAGTTAATCACAGTGGGTCCTCCCCTCCTCTCCTGGTTAAAACTAGTTATCACAGTGGGTTCCTCTCCTCTCCTGTTAAAACAAGTTAATCACAGTGGTCTCCTCCTCTCCTGTAAAACTAGTTAATCACAGTGGGTCCCCTCACCCTTCCTCTCCTGTAAAACTAGTTAATCACAGTGGGTCTCCTCTCCTCTCTGTTTAAAACTATGTTTAATCACATGGGGTCCCCTCCACTCCTCCTCCTCTCCTGTAAAACTAGTTAATCACAGTGGGTCCCCTCCACTCCTCTCCTGTAAAACTAGTTAATTACAGTGGGTCCTCTCCTCTCCTGTAAAACGAGTTAATTACAGTGGGTCCTCTCCTCTCTTGTAAAATGATAAGGGAATAAACCTTATTATAATAAAGAATTGAAGACAATTGAAAAAAATCCATAAACGGATTAAACTTTATTAAACTTTTCATGTAATTATTGTTTTAAGTACAGTGTACCAAATCCTGAGGGAATAAAGTGTTTATTTTAATTAACAGGGTAACTGTGCTGTCATGTGATCCCTGTTTTAACTATAGTGTAACAATGTGTTATAAATATTMATGTGTCCCTGGGTGYGATTCAACCATGTCTCAAAATGGCAGAAAAGGTCATCAAAATTGTGCTACGGTTTTACACTACACCAAGGTGATAACCACTACACTACAGAAACTGCTGCTTGAAGCATCTACAAGGAGTAAACACATGCAACGAATATCAGTAAAAATCTATTTGAATTCCTATAATAAGGCACTCATGAAAAGCGGAGCTTTCTGTTTCAGCCCGGTTTCTAACCGTGGACATTTTGTTTGTGAGGTGAACACGATAGGGTTAGCCCTAACACGAACACGATAGGGTTAGCCCTAACCCGAACACGATAGGGTTAGCCCTAACACGAACACGATAGGGTTAGGGTTAGCCCTAACACGAACACGATAGGGTTAGCCCTAACACGAACACGATAGGCACCACACTAACAATGTTCTCTCCTCTCTGTATCTCTGTCTCTCATCTCCCCCACCCACCCTCTCTGGTTCTCTCCAAATCTGTCTGCTCTCTCTCACCATCTCTCTCTCTGCTCTGCCCTCTTACTCCCGAACCCTTCCCTTTTGTTCATTAGTCAACCAAGTCTGTGTAGTTTGACGGAACTTAAAAAGAAAGCTGAATTAATCACTTTCAGGGACTATAACAAATGAAAAATTACGGGGAGGAAACATTTGAAGAAACAACGAAAAGAGAAAAGGGTCAAAATATCGATTATACTATTGTACACACCACAACAACATTTTAGATGTACCCAAGCTCTCCTTGACACCCAGAGGAGAAGAAACAGAGAGGAGGTTGTGACTTAGCAGGTGGTTGAGGGGGGAGAGATGGGGAGGAGAGCAGAGACGAGGCGGGGTGAGGGGAAGAGAGGAGGAGGAGGCAAAAGAGCGAGGAGGGCGAGTGTTGACGTGAGGTGGCGAGGGGGAGGAGCGGCATATGAGGCAGGGGCGTGTTGAGGTGGGGTTGCAGTGGAGGAGAGAGTGGTGGAGGGGGGAGGGGAGGGGGAGGAGGGTAGAGAGAGGGGAGGGAGGGTATTAGAGAAAGGGGCGAGAAGAGAAGAGAGAGGAGGGGAAGGGTAGGTAGAGAAGAGAGAGGGGGCAATGAGAGAGGGGAGGAGAGAAGTGGAGTGTTGGGAGTGGGAGACGAGAGGAGGAAGGTGGAAGGGAAGAGAAGGGGGATTGTTGAGGTGAGAATTGGAGTGGGAGAGGAAGACAGAGAGGCGAGGACGTGAGGGAGAAAAAGAGAGGGGGATGAGGGAAGAGAGGGGGAGGAACGGGTAGAGAAAAGCGAAGGGCGGATTGTTGAGCGTGAGATTGGAGTGGGACGGAGACGAAGAGAAGCGAGATGTGAGGGAGACAAAGCTGAGAGGGGGGAGTTGAGAGGTTTGGAGTGGGAGGAGAAAAGAGAGGAGGAGAGAGATGACGAAGGGATGGAGAGAAAGAAGAGGAAGGAGTTGAGAGGTTTGGAGTGGGAGGAGAGAACAACGAGAGCGAGGAGGGTTAGGAGAGAGGAAGAGGATAGACGAGAGGAAGAGGGAGGAGATGAAAAGAGAGGGGGAGGAGCGTTAGAGATCGAGAGGAGCGCTGGCCAAGCTTTGTATATAAAGGAGGCCCTGTTTGATAGATAGAGTGTGCCAGCCGTAAGGGTGGAGGAGGAGAGCAGTGGTGTGTGAAAGAGAGCGAGTAGGGAAGGAGGGGAGAGAAAGGGAGAGGATGAGAGAGAGAGCAGGAGACAAAGGAACGGGAAATAGAGAGGCAATAGAAGGCCTTGTTTTGTCAGAAGAGCAAGAGGGGCGAGTGAGAGAGAGTGAGGGGAAGGTTATACGATGAGCAACGAGGGGCGCGAGGAGAGGGAGTGGGGAGGTTATAGAGGAAGCCAAGAGGGGGGACGAGAGAGAGAGAATAGAAAAAGAACTATTATTACACCACTGCTAAGTCGATACAGAACCCATGGCTGAAACGAGAGGTAGGTTACGCTCTGCCTGACACAACAACACACACACACACAGCACACACACACCACTTCCTTTTGGCTGTGACATTACCGTGACAACGTTACAATTTGATGCAAGTAAAAAGTCAATGGAAACGCACGGATACTGTTCTAAATAGTCCACTGAAATGTTCTAAATAGTCCTGTCTTATATCTAATGTTTCTAAATAGTCCCTGAATGTTCTAAAAATACGTCCCTGAATGTGTCTAAATTAGGTCCCTGAATGTTCTAAATATGTCCTGAATGTTCTAAATAGTGTCTGAAATGTTCTAACATAGTGGTTCTGAATGTTTGATAAATCAGTTCTGGAATGTTCCTAATTACGTGTTGAACTTCTAAATAGTGTACTGAATCTTTCTAAATAGTGTATGATCTTCTAAATAGTGTCAGAAATCTTCTAAAATTGTTGAATTAGTGTGTCTTAAGTTAAAGTGTTGATTTCAATGTCTAAATAGTTTCTTAAGTCTGAATGTTTCTAAATAGTGTCCTGAATGTTTCTAATATAGTACTCTGAATTTTCTAAATACTGTCTGAATCTCTCAAATAGTTGTCTGAATCTTTCTAAATAGTGTCTCTGTGCAATTTCCTAAAATAGTTGTCTGAATGTTCCTAAAAAATACTCGGTTCTAATGTCTGAATGTTCTAAATAAGGTTGAGCTTTCTAATTAGGTCCTCATATCTAATTAGTGTCTGAATGTTCTACAATAGTGTTGAATGTTCTAAATACAGTCCTGATGTTTCTAAATACCAGTCTGAATTGTTACTAAATCATACCAGAATGTATAGTCTAGTTCTAAATACAGTTCCTGAATGTTTTCTAACAACCAGAAAGTTCAGACTAATCTGACACTGATATCTAAAGTTCATACATGTCGAATGTTTCTATAAGTATGTCTAGGTCTGAATGTTCTAAAAATCTCTC
>NW_019944976.1:72981-86132 GCF_002910315.2 Salvelinus sp. IW2-2015
ATGTTCCTAAATAAGTCTGAATTGCTAAATATGTGCCTGAATGTTCTAAATAGTCTGAATGTTCTAAATAGTTGTCTGATGCCTGAAATGTTCTAAATTACAGTCTAAGTTGTAATACAGTCTGAAGTTACAATAGGTCTGAATCTTCTAATAGTTCTGCTTTAATGTGCTGAATTTAATAGTCTAATTTCTAAAGTGCACGGTATTCTAATGTCTGATGTCTAAAGACTGATGTGCTAATTGATTAAATAGTTGATGTTCTAGTACCAAATGTTTCAATATACAAGTCTGAAACTGTTTAAGACATTCTATGTTCTAAATCTATTCTCAATCTTCTTAATACAGTTCTGAAACGGCTTCTAAAAATACGTCTGAATGTTCTAAAATATGAATAGTTTATTAGTCTGAATGTTTCTAAAAAGTTCTGAATGTTTTAATAGTCTAAGTTCTAATATTACTGAATTGTAAAAGGTCTGAATGTTGTGAATAGTGTGAATGTTATAAATAAGTCGAAGTTCATTGTTGATGTCAAATGTTCTATGTTCTAAATAGTTGTCGAATGTTCTAATTAGTGTGATATTTATTGTCTGAATTTGTACATCTGAATGGTATTACTTTTATTCTATGTGTAAAAGTTGTCTGAATGTTCTAAATACAGTCTGAATGTTGTAAATGTTACAGTCTGAATGTTTGTAAATACAGTTGATGTTCTAAATGTGTCTGAATGTTCTAAAAATACCAGTGCTGAATGTTGTAAATACAGTCTGAATGTTGTAAATTACAGGTCTGGAATGATTGTAAATTAGTGTCTGAAGGTTCTAAATAGTGTGCTGAATGTTTCTAAATAGTGTCAATTTCCTAAATACAGTCTGATGTTCTAAATACAGTCTGAATGTTCTAAATACAGTCTGGAATGTGTTCTAAATACAAGTCTGAATTTCTAAATAGTGTTCTGAAGGTTCTAAATAGTGTCTAAAAAACTGTAGCTTCTAAATAGTGTCTGAATGTTCTAAAATGTGTCTGAATGTTGAAAGTACAGGCTGAATGTTGTAATAGTGTCTAGAATGTTTCAAAATGACATTCTGGAATGTTCTAAATACGTCTGGAATGTTCTAAGAATCATACCAGAAGTTGCTAATATGTTCTGAGTTCTACAGCAGGCTGCCCTGAGGGTGTCTATAATGAATGATAGAGTTTAGGTTAGTGTCTGGTTTGTGTTAGGGTTAGCTGTTAGTTCTAAGGGGCTTCAGAGATTTGAGATCGCTATTTAGGTTAGTATGTGTGGTATTATGTCTGTCTTCCAAGCTACCATAATTGCTTGCTTTCTCCAAAGAGAGAGCCAACATCCTGTTGCTGAAGTCATGTCAGTCAGTGTCCTGTTTAACAGGAAGTGACTAGATGAGAACCCTGTGAGGGTGAGGTTAGTTTCTTTTAGGTTCAGGATCTTTTAATACGGAGTGTTCAGTCTCAGAAACAGTGGAAGGGTTAGACGACAGTGGGAATTTGATTTTGTATTTATATTGGATACATTTATTATGCCAAAGCAGCACTACTCTTCCTGGGCGTCCAGTAAAAAGGCAGTTTATACAGTTTTAAAAACAATTACAATACATTCACAGATTTCACAACACACTGGTGTTCCCTCAGGCCCCTACTCCACCACTACCACATATCTACAGTACTAAATCCACGTTGTATGTTGTGTGTGTGTGTGTATGCATGTGGTTTGTGCCAATTTTGTGTGGCTTCACAGTCCCCGCTGTTCCATAAGGTGTTTTTTTATCTGTTTTTAAATCTGTTTCTACTGCTGCATCAGTTACTGATGTGGAATAGAGTTCCATGTAGTCATGGCTCTATGTATACTGTGCACCTCCCAAGTCTTGTTCTGGACTTGGGGACTGTGAGAGACCTCTTGTGGCATGTCTTGTGGGGTATGCATGGTGTCGAGTGTGCCTGAAGCTGCATTCAACATGTCAATACCTCTCATAAATAAAAGTAGTGATGAAGTCAATTCTCCTCCACTTTCAGCCAGGAGATATTGACATGCATAGTATTAATATAGCTCTCTGTGTACATCAAGGGCAGCCGTGCTGCCCTGTTGTGAGCCAAATTGCAATTTTCCTAATCCTTTTTTGTGGCACCTGACCACACGACTGACAGTAGTCTAGGTGCGACAAAAACTAGGCCTGTAGGACCTGCCTTGTTGATAGTGTTGTTAAGAAGATAGAGCAGCGCTTTATTATGGACAGACTTTTCACCATCTTAGATACTGTTGAATCAATATGTTTTGACCATGACAGTTTACAATCCAGGGTTAACTCCAAGCAGTTTAGGCACCTCAACTTGCTCAATTTCTACATTATCATTACAAGATTTGGGTAGGGTTTAGGGTTTTATGGATGATTTGTCCCAAATACTACTAGTTTTAGAAAATATTTAGGACTAACTTATTCCTTGCCATCCACTCTGAAACTAACTGCAGCTCTTTGTTAAATGCTGCAGTCATTTCAGTCTCTAGTAGCTGACCTGTATAGTGTTGAGTCATCCACATACATAGACACTCTGGCTTTACTCAAAGCCAGTGCATGTCATTAGTAAATATTGAAAAAGTAAGGGGCCTAGACAGCTTGCCCTGGGAATTCCTGATTCTACCAGGATTATGTTGGAGAGGCTTCCATTAAAGAACACCCTCTGTGTTCTGTTAGACAGGTAACTCTTTATCCACAATAAGCAGGGTTAAGCCATAACACGTTTTTCCAGCAGCAGACTATGATTGATATATATCAAAGCCGCCCATTGAAGTATAACAAAACAGCCCCCACAATCTGTTTATCATCAATTTCTCTCAGCCAATCATCAGTAATCTGTTACAGTAAGTGCTGTGCTTGTTGAATGTCTATACCTATAATTCAAATCAAATCAAATGTTATTTGTCACATGCGCCGAATACAACAGGTAGACCTTACAGTAAAATGCTTATTTACGAGCCCCGAACAAGAATGCGGTTTTAAAAAATATGGATAAGAATAAGAAATAAAATAACAAGTAGTTAAAGAGCAGCAATAAAATACAATAGCGAGACTATATACAGGGGGTACCGATACAGAGTCAATGTGCAAGGCACGGGTTAGTTGAGAAATATGTACATGTAGGCAGAGTTACTAAAGCAATTTTCCGTCCAAGTTGTCAGACCCCGGTGCATTCACTGTTGACTTTTGTGCCTTGTTGCAAACAGGAAGCATAATTGGAATATTTTATTCTTTACAGGCTTTCTATTTTCACTCTATCATCTTAGGTAGTATTGCTCTGTTGTTATCCATCCTCAAGTTTTCTCCCATCACAGACCATAAACTCTGTTTTAAAGTCCCTGAGTGGTTTCCTTCCTCTGAGGAGAGTGATCTATAATTTGAGGCTTAATAGGCAGATAGAGTTGATAAATAGTTGAAGTCGGAAGTTTACCAACACCTTAACCAAATAGATTTAAACTGAGTTTTACAATTCCTGACATATAATATACATGGAGATATACATGGATACAAATTCCCTGTCTTAGGTATGTTAGGATCACCACTTTATTTTAAGAATGTGAAATGTCAGAAATAATAGTAGAGAGAATTATTATTTCAGCTTTTCTTTCTTTCTTTCATCACATTCCCAGTGGGTCAGAAGTTTACACACACTCAATTAGTATTTGGTAGCATTGCCTTTAAATTGTTTAACTTGGGTCAAACGTTTCGGGTAGCTTTCCACAAGTAGCTTACCAAATAAGTTGGGTGAATTTTGGCCCATTCCTCCTGACAGAGCTGGTGTAACTGAGTCAGGTTTGTAGGCCTCCTTGCTCGCACACACTTTCAGTTCTGCCCACAAATTTTCTATGGGATTGAGGTCAGGGCGTTTGTGATGGCCACTCCCAATACCTTGACTTTGTTGTCCTTAAATCAGTTTGCCACAACTTTGGAAGTATGCTTGGGTCATTGTTATATTGAAGACCCATTTGCGACCAAGCTTTAACTTCCTGACTGATGTCTTGAGATGTTCTTCAAGATATCCACATACATTTCCTACTTCATGATGCCATCTATTTTACGTATTGGGACAGTGACACCATTTTTGTTGTTTTGAGATAAATTCACTTAGTGCCAACAGAATGTCAGAATTCCCCCCTTTTCCCCAAAAAAAGTCTGTTACTGTCACACTCCCTCACCCGCTCCGGCATTCAACATCGCCTATCTACTAACCACCGGCCCTGGCAATCATCATTACACACACCTCCCATCTACACACACCTGATCCCCATCATTACACACACCTGTCCCAATCATTACACACACCTGGTCCCCAATCATTACACACACCTGGTCCCCATCATTACACACACCTGGTCCCCATCATTACACACACCTGGTCCCTCATTACACACACCTGGTCTCATACCACACACCTGGTCCCCCAGTTCCAAAATTTTTAAACCCCCCCCCCAAACCCCCCCACCCCCCCCCCCCCCAAACCTTGGGTCCCCCAAGCATTTTCTTTACCCCCAACCCCCCCCAACCAAAAAACCTTGCGGGTTTTTTTTTTTTTTTCCCCCCCCCCATTGTTCCATTTAACACCCCCAAAAAAACCCCCCAAAAAAACCCCCACCTGGGGGTCCCCATCATACACCACACTGTCCCCATCATTACACACACCTGCGTCCCCATCGTTACACCACACCTGATCCCCATCGCTTACACACACCTGATCTCCCTCGTTAAACGGCCACCACACCTGGTCCCCATCGTTACGCAAAACCTGGTCCCCATCATTACACACACCTGGTCCCCGTCGTTACACACACCTGGTACCATCATTACACACACCTGGTCCCATCATTACACACACCTGGTCCTTCATTACAAACACCTGGTCCCCATCATTACACACACCTGGACGTCATCATTACACACACCTGGACTTCATCATCACATTGATTACCTTCCCTTTATTTACTCCTCAGTAGCCTCAGTTAAAATAAAGATAAAAAAATAAATAATAATAATAATAAGTCATCAGGCAGTGTTGTTTTTTTCCCATTCACTTTCTGTATGCTTCTCATGTTTCATTTAACTGCGTTCTTCATTATTACAAGGACCTTCTGCACCTGCTTCTTGACACCTGGCCTATATGTGACAGTCTACGATCTACACAAAATACTCTGGAATGTCAAAGTGGAAGAAAAATTCTAACATTTGTAAAATAATATGAAAAAATAAATATGTCTTGATTAGATAAGTATTCAAACATCTGAGACAATACATGTTAGAATCACCTTTGGCAGCGATTACAGCTGTGAGTCTTTGGGGGTAAGTCTCTAATAGCTTTCCACACCTGCATTGTGCAACATTTGCCCATTATTTTTTCTAAATTCTTTAAGCTCTGTCAAATTGGTTGTTGATCATTGCTAGGAAACCATTTRCAGGTGTTGRCATACATTTTTAAGCATATTTAATTCAACACTGTAACTAGGCCACTCAGGAACATTCCCTGTCTTCTTGATAAGCAACTCCAGTGTAGATTTGGCTTTGTGTTTTAGGTTATTGTCCTACTGAAAGGCGAATTCAACTCAGTGTCTGGTGGAAAGCAGACTGAACCAGGTTTTCCTCTAGGATTGTTCCTGTGCTTAGCACCATTCCATTTATTTTTTATCCTGAAAAACTCCCCAGGCCAGAACGATTACAGGCATACCAATAACATGATGCAGCCACCACTATGCTCGATAATATGTAGAGTGGTACTCAGTGATGTTTGGTATTGGATTTGCCCCAAGCATAACACTTTGTATTCAGGACGAAAGGTTAATTGCTTTGCCATATTTTTTGCAGAATTAGTTTCTTTTTGCAAACAGGATGCATGTTTTGGAATATTTGTATTCTGTACAGGCTTCCATCTTTTCACTCTGTGAATTAGGTTACTATTGTGGATTAACTAAGTGGTCAAATCTAATTTTATTTTTCAAATACGCCGAATACAACAGGTGTACAGTGAAATGCTTACTTACAAGCCTTTAACCAACAATACAGTTTTAAGAAAAATAAGTGTTAAGTGTGACTAAAATCAACTGATGTAAAAAGAAGAAAATAGAAAAWTAACTAGAAAAATAACAGTAGCAAGGCTATATACAGGGGGTACCGGTGCGGGGACACAGGTTAGTCGAGGTAATTGAGGTAATATGGACATGTAGGTAGAGGTAAAGTGACTATGCATAGATAATAAACAGAGAGTAGCAGCAGCGTAAAAAGTTTGGGGGGGTCAATGCAAATAGTCCGGGTAGACATTTGTAGACATTGATTTGCTGTTCAGGAGCCTTATGGCTTGGGAGTAGAAGCTGGTTAGAAGCCTTTGGACCTATACTTGGTGCTGCCGGTACCGCTTGCCGTGCGGAGCAGAGAGAACAGTGCTGTGACTAGGGTGTCTGGACTCTTTGGCAATTTTTAGGCCCTTCCTCTGACAGCGCCTGGTATATAGATCCTGGATGGCAGGAAGCTTGGCCCCAGTGATTACTTGGCCCGTCAGGAAGTCCAGTATCCAGTTGCAGAAGAAAGTGTTTAGTAAGTCCCAGGTCCTTAGCTTAATAATTTAGCTTTTTCTCCTTTGACATTTATTTGTTGTCTGTGTAGGTCATCGACTACATATATAAATGTAATTCATTTTAAATGCAGGTTGCAAAACAACAAAATGTTGAAAAAGTCAAGGGGTGTGGATACTTTCGAAGTACCCGTAAAACATGCTTAAACTCTCTTCACCATTACAATTAACAGGGGAGGTTAGCATTTTTATATCATTCCCCTAAAACATGCTAACCTCTCACCATTACAATAAAACAAGGGGAGGTTTAGCATTTTATATCATTCCCCTAAAACATGCTAACCTCTCACCATTACAATAACAGGGAGGTTGGCATTTATATCATTCCCCTAAACATGCTAACTCTCACCATTACAATAACAGGGAGGTTAGCATTTTATATTCATTCCCCTAAAACATGCCTAAACTCTCACCTATACAATAACAGGAGGAGGTTTGGCATGTTTATTCATTCCCTAAAACATGCCTAAACTCTCACCATTACAATAAACAGGGAGGTTAGCATTTTTATATCATCCCCTAAAACATGCTAAACTCTTCACCATTACAATAACAGGGAGGTTTACATTTTATATCATCCCATAAAACATGCTAAACCTCTCACAAACATTACAATAACAGGGGAGGTTAGCATTTTATATCATACCCCTAAAACATGCTAAACTCTTCACCATTACAATAACAGGGAGGTTAGCATTTTATATCATACCCCTAAAACATGCTAAACTCTCACCATTACAATAACAGGGGAGGTTAGCATTTTATATCATTCCCCTAAAACATGCTAACCTCTCACCATTACAATAACAGGGAGTAGGCATTTATATCATTCCCCTAAAAACATGCACCTCTCAACCATACAATAACAGGGAGGTTGGCATTTTATATCATTCCCCTAAAACATGCAACCTCTCACCATTACAATAACAGGGGAGGTTAGCATTTTATATCATAACCCCAAGACATGCTAACCTCTCACCATTACAATAACAGGGGAGGTTAGCATTTTTATATCATTCCCCTAAACATGCTAACCTCTCACCATACACCATTACAATAACAGGGGTAAATGACTAATGACTTAAAGTAAATGGTTAGCATTTATATCATTCCCCTAAAACATGCTAACCTCTCACCATTACAATAACAGGAGGTTAGCATTTTATATCATACCCCTAAACATGCTAAAACTCTCACCATTACAATAACAGGGAGGTTAGCATTTTATATCATACCCCTAAAACATGCTAACCTCTCACCATTACAATAACAGGGGAGGTTAGCATTTTATATCATTCCCTAAAACATGCTAAACTCTCACCATTACAATAACAGGGGGGAGGTTAGCATTTTTGGGGGGTTTGCATATTTATGCCTCTGTAACGTTCTCAACTCACATGTAGTCATTGCTTGCTAATAATATGGGACCCAATACTAAACTGTTTACTACTTGAATACATATATAACTGAATTTGGGCGGACTGTGTACAAAAATATTTATAAACGGTTCACCCGAACATGGTTGAAAATAGCCTCAAATGAAAGCTAATAGTCTGCTGTTTCACCTCATATATTCCATGTATCATTCAAATCCAAAGTGCTGGAGTACAGACCCAAACAACACAAACGACTTGTCACTGTCCCTATCGTCAGACCTAAAACTACCACTTCCATAATTTACTAGCTAGCTAACTAGCTAGGTGGTTTAAGTTTGCTTTAGCAACGAGGGCAAAGGAATTAGGAGAGCAACATTCAACCTCCACTAAGATGCTGTTCACATTGATGTCCATTCTGAATTAAGCAGTTAAGGGAACTCATGGGCATTTTTGTAACATAATTTAAGGGGAAATGAACCTTAAAATGTTTGGTGCAACTGTCTTAACGTGAGGTAACTTTAACGGAAAAGATACGGCGGAAATGTGGTGTGTGTATGTCTGTTTGTGGTGTGGGCCTTGTCTGCGTGTGTGTGGATGTGTCGTGTGGTGTGGTTGCCTGCGCAAGCTTGTGTGTGAGCAGGAAGACAGGCTAATTCCACATGGATCTAAGGCTGACAGAACTACTGCAGGAAGACAGGCTAAACCCACATGGGATCTAGGCTGACAGAACTACTACGGAGAAGGAGACAGGCTAACCCACATGGATCTAAGGCTGACAGAACTACTGCAGGAAGACAGGCCTAACCTACATGGGATCTAAGGGCTGACAGAACTACTACCAGGAAGACAGGCTAACCCACATGGGATCTAAGCTGACAGAACTACTGCAGGAAGGGAGGCTAAATCCACATGGATCTAAGGCTGACAGAACTACTGCAAGGAAGACAGGCTAACCCACATGGATCTAAGGCTGACAAGAACTACTACAGGAAGACAGGCTAACCCACATGGATAAGGCTGACAGAACACTACAGGAGAACAGGCTAACCCACATGGATCTAAGGCTGACAAACTACTGCCAGAGCAGGGAGGCTAATCCACATGGATCTAAGGCTGACAGAACTACTGCAGGAAGGGAGGGTAATCCACATGGGATCTAAGGCTGACAGAACTACTACAAGAAGGAGGCTAATCCACATGGGATCTAAGGCGACCAGAACTACTGCAGGGAAGACAGGCTAACCCACATGGGATCTAAGGCTGACAGAACTAACTGCAGGAAGACAGGCTAACCCACATGGGATCTAAGAGCTGACAGAAACGTACGTGCAGGAAGGGAGGCTAAGAAGCCGTTGTAAGAGAATGGAACACTAAGGTATTGTAAGTGTGTGTGTGGTGGTGGGTGGTGTGCATGTTTCTACATGTGTGTAGCCACGTTTCTTATTATCAGTAGTCCCCTCACACTCCCTCTGACCTCACACTCCCTTGACTCACTCCCTCTGACACACACACACACACACCACACACACACACACCACACACCACACACACACACACACACACACACAGGGAATTCCAATCGGTAACAATGATGATTTCTCAATCACACTCCAACATAAACAACTAACGAAATGGAAGTCCCAACTCCTCTCCTCAAACACAAACACACATGTTGCTTAAGCCAGACATTTGGCTCCCCCTAATTAGCCCCTTTCAGGGTTTAACACACAAACACACACACACTTCAGCTGGCCGTTTCCATGCCGACAGCCTGCACTTGCCTCCGGGCTTGGAAGAGAAATGCCAATCTCTGTGTCTCAGCGCCTCTTTCCTCTCAGCGCCTGTTCCTCTCAGCGCCTGTTCCTCTGAAAACACACAGGCTGCTACTCTGTTCTTTTTAGATGGACCAACCTCTGTTCTAGAAAAGACCAATCATATCACATAGTTAGCTCTCTCTGTCTCGTCTCTCTCTCTCTCCGCTCTCTCTCTCTCTGTCTCTCCCTTCTCCATCTCTCTCCCGTTTCTCTTTTCTCTCTCCTCGCCCTCTCTCTCTTTTCTCTTCCCTCTCTCTCTCTCCCTCCCTCCCTCCTCTTCCCTCCTCTCTTGTCTCTCTCTCTCTCCTCTTGCCTCCTTTCTCCCTCCCTTCTCCCCTTTCTCTCTCTCGCTTGTCTCTCTTGCTCTCGCTCTCCCTTCTCTCTCTCTCTTGCTCCGCTCTCCCTGTCTCTCTCTCCCTCTCTCTCTCTCTCTCTCTCTGTCTCTCTCCCTTCCATTCTCTCCCCTTTCTCTGTCTCTCTCCCTCTCTCTCTCTCTCTCCCTTTCTCCCTCTCTCTCCCTTTCTCCCTCTCTCTCTCTCTCTCTCTCTCTCCTCCCTCTCTCTTGTCTCTCTCTCACTCTCCCTTTTCTCCCTCCCTCTCTCCCTCTCTCCCTTTTCTCTCTCTCTCCCTTTCTCCCTCTCGCTTTGGTCTCTCTTGCTCTCGCTCTCCCTGTCTCTCGCTCTCGCTCTCCCTTTCTCCCTCTCTCTCCCTTTCTCTCTCTCTCCCTTTCTCTCTCTCTCTCCCTTTCTCTCTCTTCTCTCCCTTTCTCTCTCGTCTCTCTCTCTCTCCCTCTCTCTCTCCCCCCTGCTCTCTCCCTCTCTCCCTTCTCTCCTTTTCTCCCTCTATTCCTCTCTCTATACCGCTGTCTATTCCTCTCTCTATCCTCTCTCTCTATCCTCTCTTTCTGTTCATGTTCTGGGGCATACTGCCAAATGCTTATAATGATAGTGAAGATTCCTCCCAGATCAATCAGTCACCTGCATGAAACCCAGTTGAGATGTTATTAGAAAAAGACCAACAAAAAGTTCCTTCACATGGCGCCTTTCTTATCACTCTGTGGTATTATAATTACATTTAAGTAAGCAATTAGATTATAGCTCTGATCAAAATGAATTCTTCCTATTAAAGTAAGAGAAACAACACAAAAGAAAACCACACTTCATCCTTTCAAAACCTCACTCGTGAATATATCCATACGTGACTCATGTTTAGATTAAGCGTACCATACCTAAAGTAACTATAGCCACATACCCTTCTTCATATACATAAGATCATAGAGCTTCCGAGAGTGTGTTAATAGACGTCGATGGTTAGCTTAGGTACCTAAAAGGCTGTAAAGGTAACTGATTAAGACGCTTGCTCCTAGCATGTTCAATGACATGTCAATCGGAGGGCTTAGTACATGAAGCATCAGATGGAGCTGTGGTCCTGAAGCATGGCATTTAATGACAGAATCAGATGGAGCCGTGGTCGCTGAGAGCATTGTTAATAACAGATCAGATGGAGCTTGTGGTCCTGAGAGGCATGTATGATCAGATGGAGCTGTGGTCCGAGGCAGTAATGCGATTCAGATGGAGCTTGGTCCTGAGAGCATGTTAATGACAGATCAGATGGAGCTGTGTCCTGAGAGGATGTTAATAACGATCAGGATGGACTGTGGTCCTGAGAGCATGTTAATGACAGATTCAGGATGGACTGTGTCCTGAAGAGGCATGTTAATAACAGACAGCTGAGCTGTGGTCCTGAGAGGCATGTTAATGACAGATGAGATGGAGCTGTGCCGTCCTGAGAGGCATGTTAATGACAGATCAGAGGAGCTGTGTCCTGAGGAGGCAGGTTAATGACAGATCAGATGGAAGCTGTGTCCTGAGAGGCATGTTAATAACAATCAGATGGAGCTGTGGTACTAGAGGCATGTTAGAACAGATCAGATGGAGCTGCTGCGTCCCCATGAGAGGCATGTTAATAACAGATCAGATGGAGCTGTGGTCCTGAAGGCATGTAATGACAGCATCAGTGGCATTAACAGCCCGACGCCGGTAACCTATGGACAACATCCATTCTCAAGTGCAGGGCGCGAAAATTCAAAATATCATTTTTTTAAATATTTAACTTTCACACATTAACAAGTCCAATACAGCATTGAAAGATAAACATCTTGTTCAATCCAGCAACATTGTCCGCATTTTTTAAATGTTTACAGAGAAAACACCAACATAATTTATTTAGCTCACCACAAATAAAAAAGAGGACAGGACATTTTCACAGCAACAAGTAGGATGCAAGTAGCATGCACAAGCCAACCTAACTAACCTAGAACCAACCTAAATTAACCTAGAAAAAACTTACCTCAGATGACAGTCCTATAAACATGGTTACACCAATAAATCGTATGTTTTGTTCAAAAATTTTTCATATTTTAGCTCATAAAATCAGTTTATACATTACTGCACCATCATAGCTACAGTAGAAATCGCACGGAGTAGCCAGAGAAAAATACAGGACACCAACGTCAAACTAACTAATTACACATCATAAAAACATTTCAGAACAATAATGTGGATAGCTTAAGAAAGAGAAAGAATCTTTGTGAATAGAGCCAATATTTCCGATGTTTGAAGTGTTTTACAACCCGAAAACACCACAGATATTCTTATTTAATTCACCAACCAAAAATTACAAAAGACAAGCACAGACATTTTTCACAGCAACGTACATGCAAGTAGCATGAACAAAAAAGGCTAACCTAAACTTAACCTAGAACCAACCTGGAACCAACCTAAATAACCTAGGAAAAAAAACTCCCTCAGGATGACAGTGCCTATAACATGTTACACAATAAATCATTGTTTTGTTTGAAAAAATGTGCATATTATAGCCTATAAAATCAAGTTTTACATTCTGCTTACCATCATCAGCACCATCACAGCTACAGTAGAAATCGCACGGGAGTAGCCAGGAGAAAATGTACAGACACCAACGTCAACTACTAATTACACATCATAAAACCATTTCAGAACAAAATATATGGTGGATAGCTAATGGAAAGAGAAAAAGATCTTGTGAATAGAGCAATATTTCAGATTTGAAGTGTTTTACATCGGAAAACACCAATATATCGTATATATTAGTCTACTACAATAGCTAGCACACAGCAGCATGATTTCTAGTCAACCGGGTTAGCGCATAGCACGTTCGACAATATATGAAAAAAGCATCCCAAATTTGGTCCTTATCTTTGTTTTGATCTTCCATCAGAATGTTCTCCAAGGGGCCTTTGTTCAGAAACGTCTTTATTTTCGATCCAGAACGAACGATTTCCTCTTGAATCTCTCTT
>NW_019944976.1:86431-111138 GCF_002910315.2 Salvelinus sp. IW2-2015
TACCTTGTTGTAATGAGCTGCAGGGGGCGTATTGATAACTGGAATATGTGCCATTTTTCAAGACGGCCTCTTACTCAATTTTTGGGGCAATTTTTGGCCATCTGAATGCCTCTCAGGACCACAGCTCCATCTGATCTGTCATTAACATGCCTCTCAGGACCACAGCTCCATCTGATCTGTTTTATTAAATGTCTCTCAGGACCACAGGGCTCATCTGATCTGTTATTAACATGCCTCTCAGGACCACAGCGTCCATCGTGATCTTCATTGTATAATGAAGAACAATGAGGAAACTGGATGGAAGCTAAGGTCTAAAGTTAACCCCTTTTCTAACAGGTTTTATAGGTACTATAAACCCATAGACCTATTAACCAACTAAAATATTTACACTAGTGTTCTATTTAACAACATATTTGGGAATAGTACTCTCTCCTTTCATATCTCCACACAGAATCCCTATATAACGTTATAAATCAACTTAGGTATTTACATCCACACCACCAGCAACGATCACAGCGCAGCCAGCCCTAAAGGTACACATATCATGTTCTCAAGGAAATCTCAGTGTCCGGGGGGGATCAATGAACAACCCTTACCCATCTCAGCTGCTACCCTCTCAAACTTCTCCTGTCAGTGCTCATTACCTGTAGATCGACGGGCGGTGGTGGACAGAACCCCTTGATAACGTTATAGAAACTCAGTTCTCAGAACTGGTTGGGGTATCCTTGCAGACGCGCACCTCTTTAACACCGGAGCGATTCCCCTGACAGCTCTCATTCACTTCATCCATCTCTTATAATCTACATTTCAATCCTCTTATAATCTACATTTCAATCAGCTTAACACATCCTTTCCACAAACACACAACTCTCACATCCACATCCACATCCACTATTCCACATCCACTATTCCATAACACAGTCAGTAATCTCCCTTATTACTCCATGTGCATCTTCAACGATTCTCTTGTCATTACTTCCTATGCACCTTATGTATCTTCCTATACATATCAAATATCACCTCGTACCTGTTGCTGCAGACCACGTAGACATTTCAAATATATGCCTACAGACAGCTGTCAGCGGGGCATGGTACCGTTACGTGCCCTCTCTCTAGTCTTATCCCTAAGACTAGCTCTTGCCTTCTTCTTCTGTCATATGTATCTTCAACAGTTCCTCTCTACTTCTATAGTCTCAGTAGTCATGTAGTCACAGACAAGATTTATATATAGTCTCTACATCGCCCATAGTCTCCAGTATCTATAGTCTCTAGCATATAGTATCTCAGTTTCCCTTCTACAGTCTCATAGGTCTATGTAGTCGTAGAATTCTATAGTCTCAGTAGTCTATGTAGTCGGATCAAGTCTCATAGTCTATTAGTAGATTCTATAGTCTCAGTAGTTCTATGTAGTTGAGATTCTACTAGTCTCAGTAGTCTATGTAGTCAGTGATTCTTAGTCGTAGTCATGTTAGTTGTAGATGTCTATAGTCTCAGTAGTCATGTATGGTCAGTAGTATATCTTAGTGGTCTCACAGTAGTCATTAGTCGTATCTATAGTCTCAGTAGTCTATATGTACGTTGTAGATTCTAAGTCTCAGTAGTCTATGTAGCGTCGTAGATTTCTATAGTCTCAGTAGTCTATGTAGTCGTAGATTCACAGTCTCAGTAGTCTATTGTAGTCGTAGATTCGTATAGTCTCAGTAGTCTATGTAGTCGGTAGATTCTACAGTCTCTAGTAGTCTAGTGAGTCTAATTCTACAGGTCTCAGTCTATGTAGTCGTAGATTCTACAGTCTCAGTAAGCTCTATGTAGTCGTAGATTCTACAGTCTCAGTAGTCTATGTAGTCGTAGATTCTACAGTCTCAGTAGTCTATGTAGTCGTAGATTCTACAGTCTCAGTAGTCTATGTAGTCGTAGATTCTACAGTCTAGTAGTCTAGTAGCGTAGATTCTACAGTCTCAGTCTATAGTCGTAGATTACAGTCCTATCATCAGTCCTGTGTCATGCCAACAAGTAAAGCATCCTGAGACCATTACATTGGTGGGTTGCTTCTCAGGCTAAGGGAGTGGCTCACTCACAATTTTGCCTAAGATTACAGCCATGAATAAAGAAGGTACCAACACATCCTCGAGAGCAACTTTCTCCCAACCATCCAGGAACAGGTTGTGACAAACAATGCCTTTTCCAGCATGATGAGCACCTTGCCATAAGGCAAAAGTGATAACTAAGTGGCTCGGGGAACAAAAACATTGAGTATTTTGGGCCCCATGGCCAGGAAACTCCCCAGACCTTAAATCCCAATTGAGAACTGTTGTCAATCCTCAAGAGCGGGTAAGACAAACAAAAACCACAACATTCTGACAAACTCCAAGATTGATTATGCAAGAATGGGCTGCCATAGTCAGGATGTGGCCCAGAAGTTAATTGACAGAATGCCAGGGCAGATTGCCAGAGGTCTTGAAAAAGAGAGGTCAACACTTGCAAATATTGACTCTTTGCATCAACTCAGTGTAATTGTCAATAAAGCCTTTACATTATGAAAGCTTGTAATTTACTTCAGTATTCCATAGCAACATCTGCCAAGAATCTTCAAAGACACGACAGCAGCAAACTTTGTGGAAATTAATATTTGTGTCATTCTCAAAACTTTTGGCACGATGTACAGTTGGTCTCCAACATTACTGGCACCCCTGACTGCAATGCACAAACAATACTTTAAAAAATATAAACAATCTAATTATAGAGATAAAATCTAAATACCAAAATTGATAAATACTGTACTTTATTATGTTTCAATGGAACCCACAAAATAATTTATTGATTGAAATAAAAATCAATGTCCTCCAAATCAAGGTTTTATCAAAGGCACCCTTAAAGATTATTGTAAATAACATCTACCAAAATTAAGCCAGGAATTAATTCACTTATTTAAGTTTATCTAAATTTTAAGGAACTATCGTAGCCATTACATCACTTCCTGTTTCACTAGGGTATAAAAATGAGTAACACGCATGCAATATTCCCTTTGTCATCCAACACCATGAAGAAAACAAAAGAACTGTCAGTTCAAAGAGACAGATGGCTTTAGGATGTGGAATCTTCAACCCTGATTGGTGGCCAGCTTGGAGCCTTCTCAATTGTGAGCTGTGCTGATCTTATAGTCATTACAAAGTGTTTTTTTCAGAAGCCTTTCGGCCTCTGCATAACCTCTGTTACTCCATATCAACTGCAGACTAGATCTCTGGCGAATTGCTCCAAAAAGTACAGCCTGGCTTTGCTGTAAACACATACACTAAGAGGTGGGTAATGAGGACAACCTTTGCTGTAAACACAGGTACACTAAGAGGTGGTAATGAGGACAACCTTTGCTGCTTACCAGCATTTCAGTGATGGCTGGTTGGTGTAGCAGAATGTTGGCAAGAGTGCCTGGAGATGCGGCTCCACCCTGATCTGGGTTGATAGGCCTTCCTCTCCTGGTGTTACAGCTGCCTATCTTTTGGTCTTACAACAGGCTCCGCCTGTGTGTTGGTTGACGTACGATGAACAGAGCTGTATTGGTGGTAGCACTGTCTTGCAACATACTACTTTGGCCCTGGCCGTGTGCAGAACAGACGTGTGAACTAAAGGGGATACATTCAGCACTTTTACACCATATTTCAGCTTCAACTCTTAATTCTTCCATTTATGACTTGAGTTCTTGTTTCTCCAATAGTTGTTTCCTTTTCAATGTTTCAACTTTAACCAATAAGGCTGCCTTGTCAGCCTCCAAATTGAGCCTTGTATAAGATGTGGTGGATTGTCCTGAGCGCCTCTGTGTTGTGATTCATGTCCACATTTTGATAGATATTTGCGATACGCCTTGGCTGGACCTCCGCATCAGTTTTGTTAGCAGCTGAGCATTGATGTGCTTCTTCACCCATGTGTCACTGTGGATGCAAAATAATCCAGAAAGAGATCAAGGCATAGGTAGTTCTGTGTGAGTGTGACCAGTGGACTCAATAGGCTGAGTGAATAAGGAGCGGATGTTGTCACCTTCTTTTCAAAGTGGTTGACAAAGTTGTCCGCGGAGACAGAGGGGGGGTGGTAGGATTAAGGAGGGAGGAGAAGGTGGAAAAGAGTTTCCTAGGGGAGAAACCTTCTCCCAGAGTGTGCAGCGGAACACTATACAGGAAACACTAGGTTTGTTACTTTAACTAAAACAATCCATCTTGTTAAACATAAAAACCAAACCTGTTGTTGCATGGATTCGCGATTAGCTTAACAGCTAGGACCTCTTTTCTTTTCTTAACTCAAACTGGATCACTGAGTTCCAATGCGGCAGGAGCTGTATCTACTACGATCTGTTTCGGGACGACAAACTGGAGATCACTCAAGGAGTTCCAATGCGGCAGGAGCTGTATCACTACGATCTGTTTTGGGACAAACTGGATCACTGAGTTCCAATGCGGCAGGAGCTGTATCTACTACGATCTGTTTTGGACAAACTGGATCACTCAGAGTTCCAATGCAGCAGGAGCTGTATCTACTACGATCTGTTTGGGACAAACTGGATCACTGAGTTCCAATGCGGCAGGAGCTGTATCTACTACGATCTGTTTTGGGACAAACTGGATCACTGAGTTCCAATGCGGCAGGAGCTGTATCTACTACGATCTGTTTTGGACAAACTGGATCACTGAGTTCCAATGCGGCAGGAGCTGTATCTACTACGATCTGTTTGGGACAAACTGATCACTCAGAGTTACAATGCGGAAATTGTTTGCTTGCTGAGGATTTGTATTTGTATTTTGTATTTACTATGGATCCCATTAGTTCCTACCAAGGTGCAGCTACTCAAATATTTAAAAAAAATGCATAAGAGTCCAGGTAGCCATTTGGACTAGCTGTTCAGGAGCCTTATGGCTTGGGGTCGAAGCTGTTTAGAAGCCTTTTGGACCTAGACTTGGTGCTCCAGTACCTCTTGCCGTATGGTAGCGAGAGAACAGTCTATGACTAGGGTGGCTGGCTGGGTCTTTGACAACTTTAGGGCCTTCCCCTGACACCACCTGGATATAGAGATCCTGGATGGCAGGAAGCTTGGCCCCAGTGATGTACTGGGCCTACGCACTACCTCTTGTAGTTCCTTGCGGTCGGAGACTGAGCAGTTGCCATACCAGGCAGTGATGCAATCAGTCAGGATGATCTCGATGGTGCAGCAGTAGCTAAGATGGGGAGAAGTCTGTCCATAATAAAGCCCTGTTCTACCTAACAGCACTATCAACAAGCAGGGCCTACAGGCTCTAGTTTTGTTGCACCTGGACTACTGTTCAGTCGTGTGGTGCCACCAAAGAGGGACTTAGGAAAATTGCATTTGCTCATAACAGGGCAGCACGGCAGGCCGTTTGATGCACACAGAGAGCAAACATTAATAATATGCATGTCAATCTCTCCTGTCTCATGTATTCCCACCCTCTCACGCCCTCCTCACCCTCTCCCCCCTCCCACACCCTCCCTCTCTTCCCCCTACCCTCCTCCCTCTCTTCCCCCTACCCTCCTCCCTCTCTCTCTTCCCCTACCCCCTCCCTCTCTTCCCCTTACCTCCTCCCTCTCTTCCCCTCGTACCCTCCTCCCTCTCTCCCCTTACCCTCCTCCCTTCTTCCCCTACCCTCCTCCCTCCTCTTCCTCCTACCCTCCTCCCTCTCTTCCCCTTACCCTCCTCCCCTCCTCTCCCCCTCCCTCGCATCCCTCTTCCCTCTCTTCCCCACCCTCCTCTATCCCTCTTTTCGCCTCGCTCTTACCCCTAAACTCCTCCCTCTACCTCTATTCCCCCACCTGTCCTTCCTCCCTTTCACTAACCCTAACCCACCCTCCTCCCTCCCTTTCACTAACCCACCCTCCTCCCCCTCTCTCTTTCCACCCTCTCCTTCCCTAACCTAGTGTAATGTTAGCGAATGGTCGCGGCTAACACAAAACAAATGTGAACAAACTACTTCCCTTGTTGAACCTACCTCTGGTTAGAGCATTAACTTGAGTTAATATGGACATTTACAACACATTTGGAACTAGTCCCTAGTTACACAACAGCAACAGCAACAATAACACTCAGAACCATCCTGTCATCAATAATACAGATGTGACATCATCAGCAGCTGGATGGAAGATGCTAACTCTGCCCCCCCCTCTCTCTTCTCCTGCCTCTCTCCCTCTCTCCACATCTCTCCCCCTCTCCCTCTTCCTCAGAGACGAAAGGAAAGAACGCCTGGCATAAGGCTGTGATCATCATCACAGCGCTTGGTATCACAGCGATAGTTGCCCTGGTGACAACAGCAGTATTGCAGAACAAGCCTCTCCTACAGAAGTACAAGGTACCATATGTGGTTGTTATGGCAACGAGGTACAATAAATGTTTGCGATAGCTTTTTCAGATTCTGTGGCTGGGATGTAAAAATCCATAATATTGTAGACTATATTATGCATTGGTTGAAGCTCAATGTTGAATTTAAATCTCCCTACCATCATATCTAAGCCAATATGACACCATGTTTATGAAAAGGTACACCGCACATTCCTCACTTCTCGTCATGAGCTGTAYGTCCGTTACCAAGAACCACATACCGGATATCTTAACAGGGCCGTTGACAATTGAGTTTTCAGAGTATTTTCTGCGCCTATCTAGCTCAAATTTTAGACGTTGGATTAAAACGAGACTGTAGCATCCATAAAGTGAATATAGGATTTAAAAAATGTCTGATGGCGGACCTCCCGAGTGGTGCAGCGGTCTAAGGCACTGCATCACTACAGCCCCGGGTTCGATCCCAGGCTCACAACTGGCCATGACCGGGAGACCCATGAGGCGGTGCACAATTGGCCCAGTGTCGTCTGGGTTAGGGGAGGGTTTGGCCGGCCGGGAGTTCCCTGTCCCATTGTGCTCTAGCGACTCCTTGTGGTGGGCCAGGTGCCTGCAAGCTGACCGCAGTTACCAGTTGGACGATGTTTCCTCTGACACATTGGTGCGGCTGACTTCTGGGTTAAGCGAGCAGCGTGTCAAGAAGCAGTGCAGCTTGGCAGGGTTGTGTTTCGTAGGATGCATGGCTCTCGACCTTTGTCTCTCCCAAGTCTGTAGGGGAGTTGCATGGATGGGACAAGACTGCTACCAGTTGAGGAGAAAAAAAAGTAAGTTTGTAGATGCAACACGTTTTATTAAATATATAATTCATCGCTCTCACGTGCTCATTTCTGTCCATTAAGAACCAACGATKTGCTACCTTTTTGTAACATTTTTGACAATGCTAACATCTTTTCAGCCGAATCTCAGAGTTCTAAAACTGGGACCAGCTACTCGGTTGCTGCGTAAYAGCAGCAGCTAGCTGTAGCAGGCTAGCAGCTGTAACTAACTAGCTAACAACAGTTGGATGAGAAGCAAGCTACAAGCAAAGGAAGCTAGCTAGATAGGTATATTTTGCTATGKAAGGTTTTTCATATGGCTGAAGTCATCTGTGTAAAAAAATCAGAKCACAAACAACAATCTTGTGAATGTCCTATTATAGCCAGTTAGCTAGCCAACTAGCCAGTAGACAGTAGCCACAAGCCAACGAGACTGTGCCTTCAGAAACTTTTCACGGCGCTTGACTTTTTCCACATTTTGTTGTCTTACAGCCTGAATTTAAAATGGATAACGTTTATATATGTAGTCACTGATCTATACACAAYATCCCACAATGTAAAAAGTGGAAATTTTTGTTTAGACATTTTTACCAATTCATTCCAAATTTAAAGCTGAAAAGTCTTTTACCCCTTTTATGGCAATCCTAAATACATTCAGGAGTACAAATGTGCTCGACAAGTCACATAATATATATATATTTTCTTCACATAATACATTGCATGGACTCACTGTGTGCAATAATAGTGGTTAACCAGATTTTTGAGTGATTACCCCATCTCTGTACCCCACACATACAATTGTCTGTCAGGTCCCACAGTGGAGTAGCGAATTTCAAGCACAGAATCAACCACAAAGACCAGGGAGGTTTTCCAATGCCTGGCAAAGAAGGACACCTATTGGTAGATGGGTAAATATAAGCAGACATTGAATATCCCTTTGAGCATGGTGAAGTTATTAATTACACTTTGGATGGTGTATCAATACACCCAGTCACTAAGAGGGTTTTATAAATAAGCATCGACCAGTGTGTTTTGCTCCGGGTATACAGAGATGGCCAGTTTAAAGAGGAGTAATGAGTGCAGTGATGTGTCCTATAAGAAGCATTGGTGGCAAATCTGATGGCCGAAAAGTAAAGAATATCTAGCCGCTCGAGAGCACCCTTAACTGCCGATCTATAAATTAGATCATCCTAATCTAGCATGGGTAGGATGGTCATTTGAATCAGGGTTAGTTTGGCAGCAGGGGTGAAAGAGGAGCGATTATGATAGAGAAACCCACGTCTAAAGCTTAGCCTGCAGCTTGGCTATGTGACCGACCGGCACGATTCGGTCTTATGTAGCAAATTTTGAAATTGTGTTTTTTAGATTGGATAAAACTAGAGACTCAGAGCTGTAAAATGTATATTATACAGTTGAGGAACAAATCAGTTTTGAGAAAATGGCCCTTGAATATTTTGGTACACCTACTGGAGAGCTCTTCTTTGTCTACACCATTGAGCAATGTTCACACCCTCTAAAGCTTTAGCCCCACCCATCTCTTTAAGGATTAACCTGTGAGGCTGTGTACTAAACAACCAAAGATTTCAAGACTAAAGGCTGGTTTATACTACGGGTGTGTTCGTAAATGTAATCTGGAGTGCCAGATTGTGCTCTGGGTGTTCGTTAACTCAGAGCGTTGTCAGCTTGTCCATTTGTAAATTCAGAGCGTTTCGCTCTCGGAGCGTTCAGAGCACACTGGACACTCTGGCCGAGGAGTAGGGTTGATCCGAGCATTCTGACCTAACAGCAGTCAAGCACCCAAGCTAACAGACTAATGTTGGCTAGCTACCTCCAGACACAAAATACTCGCCTTAGCAGAGCAGAGTGTTGGTGACCAACTGTGCTGCTGGCAACAATTTAATGATGTTTTTTTGTCAATGTTTACTGACACCGGCCACATTCAACGGGTGTTGAGCATTCGTAAATTCGTCAGTTATTCTGCTCTCTGGCACACTCACATGAGAGTGCTCTGAAATCGGAGTAGATAGCCAGAGCGAATTTACCAGCGACGTCTATTGACAGTTGTCGCGGTGACATCATGAACATTCTATTGAAATGGTTACTTGCATAGTGGAGTCTTTTCTTAAGACATGTAGCTAGCTAGCTAAACAATGAACCATAATCCCAACTCATAATGTTACTACCCTGCATGAATCTGCAGGTAGCTAACCAACCAGGTTCAATGTTAGCTAGCTAACATTAGGCTATAACTAGCAATGCAAATGGCTCTGAGATACGAATATTACTGCACAGATCATACACGTAACATTAGCTAGCGAGCCAGCCAGCTAATGTTAGCTAGCTAGCTAACAGTACACTTTAACTTGAAATGAAAACGACTTTCTGACAACATTTTAAATGTGTAATATCTGTATTTCTGCTAAAAAGTCATTTTGGTTTAAAAAACGTTTAGGTTCAAATGGCTCTCCAGTGAAGAAGTGACTTGCGACAAATGCCTAGTTTCCTGAAATGAGTCACATATGTGCTGAGTGAAGGACAGTGTAGTGTCTAGTCTGACTCAGGAGGCGTGCATACCATCCACCACTTCAGAGTATATTACTCGCTAATGTTCAGTTCCTGGACAATAAAGTAGACGAGCTCAGGGTGAGGATCTCCTTCCAGAGAGACATCAAGGACTGTAACATACTCTGTTTCACGGACTCATGTCTCTCTCCAGATACACTCTACCTGTCCATACATCCAGCTGGGTTCTCATCTCTCTCCAGATATACTGTTCCCGTCCATACAGCCAGCTGGGTTCTCAGTACATCGTGCAGCTAGTAATGAAGAAAGAAAGGCAGAGGTGTATGTTTCACGATTAACTACTCATGGTGCGATTGTGGTAACTTACAGGAACTCATCTCCTTTTGTTGAATTGCAGTGAGTGTACATATGCTAGCGTTTTCTTCATGCCATTTTAATCCAAATGTATGCTGACTAATCAACAATGTCAAATTACTTTTTAGTGTGTTCCCAAAAATCTGACCCCAGTAAGCAAAATTACATTTAAAATACATTATACGATACAGATGCTGAAGTTTGGTTCATTTTAGGTTCTGAATGAAATGTGAAAATAGGTATTTTCAGGAAGTTTAAAATAGGTATTTTCCGGATGTTGAAAATGCATCTTTTCTGGTTCATTTTCGGTTCTGAATCAATGTTGAAAGGACTTTCTCTACTTTTTTTACTGTAATGTACTGCAGTGTTTCTCAAACCTCTCCTCGGGGACACCCAGAGGGTGTGCTGTAGCTCTGAACAAGCAATTCAAGACTCGAGGATTAGTTGACAAGTTGAATCAGGTGTGCTAGCTCTGGAGTAGATCAATTACATGGAATGGCCTGGGGTCTGTTAGTTAACTTCTTGTGGATTAGTGGGATGCTAGCAGGACGCTATTACTATAAATATAGATTAGTGGGACGCTATTACTATAAATATTAAACTTTCATGAAATCACAAGTGCAATACATCAAAATAAAGCTTAACTTGTTGTTAATCCAGCCGCCGTGTCAGATTTCAAAAAGGCTTTACGGCGAAAGCAAACCATGCGATTATCTGAGGACAGCGCCCAGCACACAAATGCATAACAAATCATTTTCAACCAGGGAGTTGCGACACGAAAGTCAGAAATAGCGATATAATATATGCCTTTGAAGATCTTCTTCTGTTGGCACTCAAAAAGGTCCCAGTTTCATTACAAATGGTCCTTTTGTTCGATAAAGTCCTTTATATCCATAAAAACTCAGTTTAGCTGGTGCGCTTCAGTCAATAAACCACTCGGTTTCCCTCCTTCAAAATGCATCCAAAATGAATCCCAAACGTTACCAATAAACTTATCCAAACAAGTCACTCAAAGTTTATAACAAACCTYAGGTACCCTAATACGCAAATAAACRATACAATTTAAGACGGAGAATCGTTATTGTCTTTACCGGAGAAAAATACSAAWTAAAKCRCTCTCATTCACGTGCTTGGAAACACTACAGCCAAAATGGGAGCCACCWWGAAAAACAAACATTWCTGGCTCATTTTTCCCAAAACCAGCCTGAAACTCTTTCTAAAGACTGTTGACATCTAGTGGAAGCCCTAGGAACTGCAATCGGGCACGATTTCGCCCTATTATAAAAGTGCCAGCCATTGAAATTGGTAGGATGAAAACATTTTTTGGGGGATGGGTTGTCCTCGGGGTTTCGCCTGCCATTTCAGTTCTGTTATACTCACAGACATTATTTTATATTATTCTTAAACCTTAGAGTGTTTTCTATCCAAATCTACCAATATATGCATTTCCTAGCTTCTGGGCCTGAGTAGCAGGCAGTTTACTTTGGGCACGCTTTTCATCCGGACGTCAAAATACCGCCCCCAATCCAGTTACTGGCTCAAATAGCCGATCAATCAGCCTGTTACCAACCTTAGTAAACTTTTGGAAAAATTGTGTTTGACCAGATAAAATGAATATTTTACAGTAAACAAATTGGCAACAGACTTTCAGAGCACTTATAGGGAAGACACTCAACAAGCGCAGCACTTACAAAAATGACTGATGGTTGGCTGAGAGAAACTGATGATAAAAAAATAGTGGGGGCTGTTTTGTTTAGACTTCAGTGCGGCTTTTGACATTATCGATCACAGTCTATTGCTGGAAAAAAGCATGTGTTATGGCTTTACACCCCCTGCTATATTGTGGATAAAGAGTTACCTGTCTAACAGAACACAGAGGGTGTTCTTTAATGGAGCCTCTCCAACATAATCCAGGTAGAAGCGAATTCCCCAGGGCAGCTGTCTAGGCCCCTTACTTTTTCAATCTTTACTAATGACATGCCACTGGCTTTGAGTAAAGCCAGTTTGTCTATGTATGCGGATGACTCAACACTATACACGTCAGCGACCACAACGACTGAAATGACTGCAACACTTAACAAGAGCTGCAGTTAGTTTCAGAATGATGGGCAAGGAATAAGTTAGTCCTAAATATTTCTAAAACTAAAAGCATTGTATTTGGGACAAATCATTCAGTAAACCCTAAACCTCAACTAAATCTTGTAATGAATAATGTGGAAATTGGGGTTGAGATGGACTAAACTGCTTGGAGTAACCCTGGATTATAAACTGTCATGGTCCAAAACATATGATACAACAGTAGCAAGGATGGGAGAAGGTCTGTCTTTAAAATATACACGGAGAGCTAACATTAATAATATGCATGGCAATCTCTCCTGGTTCAAAGTGGAGGAGAGATTGACTTCATCACTAGTTGTAAGTAGTTTGACATGTTGAATCCCCTCCTCTGTAAAGGACACCAGCGTATGGTCTCAGAACAGCTCTCCTCCTAAAGGACACCAGCAGTATGGTCTTCAGAACAGCTCCCTCCTTTGTAAAGGACACCAGCAGTTGGTCTGCAGAACAGCTCCCCTCCTAAAAAGACACCAGCAGTATGATCTCAGAACAGCTCTCCTCCTAAAGGACACGAGCAGTATGATATCAGAACAGCTCCCCTCCTAAAGGACACCCAGCAGTATGAGTCTCAGAACAGCTCCCCCCTAAAGGACACCAGCATATAGTCTCAGAACAGCTCCCCTCCTAAAGGACACCAGCAGTATTGATCTCAGAAACAGCTCCCCTCCTAAAGGACACCAGCAGTATGATCTCCAGAACAGCTCCCCTCCTAAAGGACACCAGCAGTATGATCTCAGAACAGCTCCCCTCCTAAAGGACACCGAGCAGTAGTGGTCTCAGAACAGCTCCCTCCTAAGACACCGCAGTATGATCTCAGAACAGCTCCCCTCCTAAAGGACACCAGCAGTATGGTCTCAGAACAGCTCCCTCCTAAAGGACACCAGCAGTATGTCTGAACAGCCCCAGACTCCACGTATGTCTCAGAACAGCTCCCTCCTAAAGGACACCAGCAGTATGGATCTCAGAACAGCTCCCCTCCTAAAGGACACCAGCAGTATGATCTCAGAACAAGCTCCCTCCTAAAGGACACCAGCAGTATGGTCTCAGAACAGCTCCCCTCCTAAAGGACACAGCAAGTATATCTCAGAACAGCTCCCTCCTAAAGGACAACCAGCAGTAGGGTCTCAGACAAGCTCCCCTCCTAAAGACACCCAGCAGTATGATCCAGAACCAGCTCCCCTCCTAAAGGACACCAGCAGTATGATCTCAGAACAGCTCCCCTCCTAAAGGACACCAGCAGTATGGTCTCAGAACAGCTCCCCTCTAAAGGACACCAGCAGTATGGTCTCAGAACAGCTCCCCTCCTTTGTAAAGGACACCAGCAGTATGGTCTCAGAACAGCTCCCGTCCTAAAGGACACCAGCAGTATGGTCTCAGAACAGCTCCTCCTAAAGGACACCAGCAGTATATCTCAGAACAGCTCCGCTCCTAAAGGACACCAGCAGTTGGTCTCAGAACAGCTCCCCTCCTAAAGGACAAGAGCAGTATGTGTCTCAGAACAGCTCTCCTCCTAAAGGACACCAGCAGTATGGTCTCAGAACAGCTCCCCTCCTAAAGGACACCAGCAGTATGTCTCAGAACAGCTCCCCTCCTAAAGGACACCAGCAGTATGATTTCAGAACAGCTCCCCTCCTAAAGGACACCAGCAGTATGATCTCAGAACAGCTCCCCTCCTAAAGGACACAGCAGTATGCTCAGAACAGCTCCCTCCTAAAGACACCAGCAGTGATTATCTCAGAACAGCTCCCCTCCTAAAGGACACCAGCAGTATGTCTGCAGACAGCTCCCCTCCTGTAAAGGACACCAGCAGTATGTCTCAGAACAGCTCCCCTCCTAAAGGACACCAGCAGTATGATCTCAGAACAGCTCCCCTCCTAAAGGACACCAGCAGTATGATCTCAGAAACAGTCCCCTCCTAAAGGACACCAGCAGTATTGATCTCAGAACAGCTCCCCTCCTTTGTAAAGGACACCAGCAGTATGATCTCAGAACAGCTCCCCTCCTAAAGGACACCAGCAGTATGATCTCAGAACAGCTCCCCTCCTTTGTAAAGGACACCAGCAGTATTGATCTCAGAAAGCTCCCCTCCTAAAGGACACCAGCAGTATGTCTCAGAACAGCTTCCCTCGCCTAAAGGACACCAGCAGTATGATCTCAGAACAGCTCCCCTCCTAAAGGACACCGAGCAGTATTTGATCTATCATTGAATTCTTGATTCCTCTCCCTGATAACACGTTTGTTCTTTTTTGATGTTGAGTCGTTATACACATATTCCACACGAGGGCGGTATTGAAGCTATGGAGCATTCTCTTCTGCAACGTGATCTAATGAACTACCTTCCAGTACATCATGCATATATACATTGGCTGAAATAGTACTCACACACAACTACTTCATGTTTCTAAATGATTTGCTTTATTTCTGACGATAGGTATTGCCTATGGGATCCCCTATGGCTCCACATTGTGAATGTGGGTTACATGGAACAGTCAATTCTCAATCCTCTCAACATTTTCTTGCCAAACATCGATTATTGGAAAACGGTACGGATGATATTTGTTCTATGGAGGGGTGATGCAGAACAGCTCCAGGCTTCCATGCTTTCTAACTCCTGTTCTGATCACCTGAGATTTACTATGCAGTCTGACACACGTCAAATCAGTTTCCTTGATCTTCTGATCTTGTGTGAGATAATGTGTCTATAGCACTGATCTTACAGAAACCGTACTGGAGCGTAACAGTCATTGTTGAGGGGCTGTATACAGGAGGTACCGGTTACAGAGTCAATGTGGAGGCTATATACAGGGGGTACCGGTACAGTCAATGTGGAGGCTATATACAGGGGGTACCGGTACAGAGTCAATGTGGAGGCTATATACAGGGCAGGTACCGTACAGAGTCAATGTGGAGGCTATATACAGGGGTACCGGTACAGCAGATCAATGTGGAGGCTATATACAGGGGGAACCGGTACAGAGTCAATGTGGAGGCTATATACAGGGGGTACCGGTACAGAGTCAATGTGGAGGCTATATACAGGGGTACCGGTACAGATAAAGTGGAGCTATATACAGGGGGTACCGGTACAGAGTCAATGTGGAGGCTATATACAGGGCGGGTACCGGTACAGAGTAAATGTGGAGGCTATATACAGGGGTACCGGTACAGAGTCAATGTGGAGCTATATACAGGAAGGGTACCGGTACAAGTCAAGTGTGGAGGCTATATAGCAGGGCGGTACCCGTACGAAGTCAATGTGGAGGCTATATACAGGTCGGTACCGGTACAGAGTAATGTGGAGGCTATATACGGTACCGGTACAGGTCAATTGGAGATAGCAGGGTACCCGGTACAGAGTAAATGTGCTATATACAGGAGATACCGGTACAGAGTCAATGTGGAGGACTATATACAGGGGGTACCGGTACAGAGGTCAATGTGAGGCTATATACAGGGGTACCGGTACAAGTCAATGTGGAGGCTATATACAGGGGTACCGGTACAGAGTCAATGTGGAGGCTATATAGCCAGGAGGTACGTACAGAGTCAATGTGGAGGCTATATACAGGGGGTACCGGTACAGAGTCAATGTGGAGGCTTATTACAGGGGGAACCATTTTGAGGTCAATGTGGAGGCTTATTAACAGGGGGTACCGTACAGAGTCAATTGGAGGCTATAACAGGGGAACCGGTATACAGAGTCACATTGGAGGCTTATACAGTCGGTAACCCGGTAACAGAGGTCATGTCGCGGGACGAGCCTTGTGGACCGGTGAGTTAGGTGTATCTTACATGTAGGTAGAGTTATTAAGGTGACTATGTATAGATAATAACAGAGAGTAGCAGCAGCTTGGGGGCGGATGGGGCAATGCAAATAGTCTGGGTAGCCRTTTGAYTAGATGKTCAGGAGTCYTATGGCTTGGTGGTAGAAGCTGTTWGAAGCCTCTTGGACCTAGACTTGGAAARTAATCRTTCACAAACATTGGCACATTCTAAGATCCGATGACAGTATCGGTAATGTGTTTTCGGACCGTCCCTTGGATGTATTCTCACGGGGCAGAAATCTCAGAGATCAATTGGTTGACTCTGATATACCACCCCAAAATATCCCTCCACAACGTCTCTTTGCGCCCCTACTGGATGGAAACTACAAGTGTAATGGCTGTGCTCAATGCAATGGCACTTATATATGTAGATCCTTCAAACACCCACAAACAGGGAAACAGATCCCAATCAAAGGTGTTATCACGTGCTCCACTAAGGCAGTTATTTATCGTATAACTTGTCCTTGTGGTAAAAATGATGTGGGTAAAACAAAGCGTGAATTAAAAGTACGTATCTCAGAGCATCGGAGCAACATTAGGTGCAGAAACTTGACCTACCCAGTTGGGGTCCACTTTTTGGAGGCGAACCACTCGATTTAGTCTCTGCGTTATATCGGCATCGAACATGTCACCCTCCCTAGGAGAGGGGGTGACCTCGACAATTTATTGTTAAAATGAGAGGAACCTGGATCTTTCAATTTAAGGACCTTGCTCCCTTCGGTCTCAACGTAGACTTTGATCTGAAGCCATTATTGTGATTTTGCTATTCTTTGTAAATATTTGTAGGCCTATGTAGCCAAATTGTATCTATGATCCTATGCTATCCATTCATGTTTTTATATGTTATTATTATGTCTGAGAATTAACCAATGATATCAGGCCACACCCAGCCATGACTACAGACACTTGTGTGTGTCCTTTGACACTTTATAAACTAGTGACCCTCAGTGTTTGTCATTATGATTATAGACACCTGTGTGTGTCCTTTGACACTTTATAAACTAGTGACTCCACAGTGTTTGTCATTATGATTACAGACACCTGTGTGTGTCCTTTGACACTGTATAAACTAGTGACTCCACAGTGTTTGTCATTATACCCTGATGAACAGGGTTATTAAGTTATTAAATTATTTAATCTGAGCTCCTAGCAACTTTCCTTTCTCAATCAGCTAATGGGGATCCAGAATAAATACAAATGTCATGGCTAAGGATGTGTGCTACAGGTTGGTAGTCATTTAGACACGTTACATTCTTAGGTACAGGGACTATGGTGGTTTGCTTGACACATGTAGGTATTACAGACTGGGTCAGAGAGGTTGAAAATGTCTCTCTCTCCATCTCTCAGTATGGGATCGTCCTGGATGCTGGCTCCTCACATACAGCAGTGTATATCTACGAGTGGCCGGCAGAGAAGGATAACGACACTGGAAGAGTGCAGCAGACACACGCCTGCAAAGTCGAAGGTAGACACACACACACACTATAAAAACCTAGCAAGCTGGGACCGAGAGACTGAAAAACAGCTTCTATCTCAAGGCCATCAGACTGTTAAACAGCCATCACTAACAGAGTGGCTGCTGCCAACATACTGACTCAAATCTCTGGCCACTTTAATCAATTTAGTAAATGGATTTAATAAAGGTATCACTAGTCAATTTAAATAACGCCACTTTAATTATGTCTACATATCCTACATTATACTCATCTCAAATGTATATACTGTATTCTATACCATCTACTGCATCTTGCCTATGGCACATGGCCATCGCTCATCCATATATTTATATGTACATATTCTTATTCCATCCCCTAACATTGTGTGTATAACGTAGTTGTTGTGGAATTTTTTGATTACTTGTTAGATATTACTGCACTGTCAGAACTAGAAGCACAAGCATTTCGCTACGCTCGCATTAACATCTGCTAACCATGTTTATGTGACCACTAAAATGTGATTTGTTATCTAGTTAAAATGTGTGTGTGTGTGTGTGTGTGTGTGTGTGTGTGTTTGGTGTCCAGGTGCTGGTATCTCCAGCTACTCTGTGTTTCCAGGGCAGGCAGGGGCGTCTCTGAAGCGCTGTATGAAGGAAGCAGAGCGCCTCATCCCCCGAAGCAGGCACCACGAGACCCCCCTCTACCTGGGGGCCACCGCCGGAATGAGGCTGCTCAGGTACCTCTGACCCCTGGATGCAAAATGTTGTTTCGTAGGATAGCCGGAAGTATTATCCGTCGGATGATTGGTTGAGCCTTCTTGGGTGCGTGACCACTCTGAGCCCTTAACAAAACACCAAATCCATCAGACAATTTCTCTCGTCTCAGATCTGAAAGATTTCCACCAGATAGTACAGTCACAAAGTCAAAATTGGCTATATTGTAAAAATGTGTGAAAATTCTAATTAGCTATTTGGTCTTAATTTAAGGTCAGAGTTAGGCATAAGGTTAGCAATCTGGTTATGGTTAGGGTTAAGATTAGGTTTAGGTTCAAAAATCATATTTTAAGAAGGTAAATTGTAGAGGAAGGCACGGTTTCTGACTGTGTGGCTCTGGTAACTAGTGACGACAGATCAGAAATGAGTATTAACGAAACACCAACTTCAATGACGCTGATCTTCAAATGATCCACTGATCACCGCATTTAGGAGGAGAGCTGAAACTGACTGGCCAGAACCACTACTACCCAACGGTGTTTAAGAGGAGAGCTGAAACTACTGACTGGCCAGAACCACTACTACCCAACGGTGTTTAGGAGGAGAGCTGAAACTACTGACTGGCCAGACATTAACCAGCTTAACTACGCAAGCGGTGTTTTAGGAGGAGAGACTGAAACTAGACTGGCCTTATGCACAATTAACCCTACTTCAATGACGTGTGTTTATGAGGGAGCTGAAACTGACTGGCGGACCGAAGACCACTCTACCCAACGGTGTTTAGGAGGAGAGCTGGAAACTGACTGGCAGAACAACCACTACTACCCCAACGGTGTTTTAGGGAGGAGAGCTGAAACTGACTGGCCAGAACCACTACTACCCAACGGTGTTTAGGAGGAGAGCTGAAACTGACCTGGGCCAAAGACCACTACCTACCCAAGCGAGGTGTTTAGGAGGAGAAGGCCTGAGAAATGACACTGAGCCAAGAACGCACTTGGGTGGGCTACTCGTCTTTCAAAGCGCAGTGATGGGTGATCTAACGAGCGATAGGAGTGGCTGAAACTGGAAAAACGGCCAGAACCAACATTCATCTAAAATCGTGCGTTGCGACTAGGATCGGTAAGAGATAGTTCTAAGTGGTGAATGAATGGAAGCTGAGAGACTAAACTGGACGGCAGTAATTCCTGAGGCTACTAGCCCACCACACACGGTCGCAACGGTGTTCACTAAACTTAAGTCGAATACGGACACGAGGCTGAAAGTGAGGCTGCACCTGAGGTTTATTGCTGTCCGTTTTTTTATGGCTCAGTAGACACTCCACCTCCCATCCACACCGGGTTTGAGTGCATGAACTACTGAGAGCTGAGAGAGCTACTGAATGAAACCAATGAACAGAGAGGCACCTTAAACTACCCTAGACTCTCGGCAACGCCGTGTGTATAATCGAAGCACGGACAGAGCCTGAACTGGAGCTGAACTATACTACTAGTACTGGAGCCAGAACTACACATACTTACTTACCCAACGATGATTCGTCTATGGGAGTGATGCAATGTTCTGTAACACTATAATCTTGAACACTGGCGACCAGAAACCACTACCTTACCCAACGGTGTTTAGGAGGAGAGCTGAAACTGACTGGCCAGAACCACTACTACCCAACGGTATTTAGGAGGAGAGCTGAAACTGACTGGCCAGAACCACTACTACCCAACGGTGTTTAGGAGGAGAGCTGAAACTGACCGGCCAGAACCACTACTACCCAACTAATGGATAACCTGGATGACCTGAGTTCTGACACATTTGGATAAACCTGCTTATATCAAGCAATAGACAGTTTGTGGAAAGGTAAAAATAACAGACAGTGAAACTACTCCGAACAAAAATATTAGTAAAACATGTAAAGTGTTGGTCCAATGTTTCATGAGCTGAAATAAAAGATCCCTGAAATGTTCCAGACGCACTAAAAGCTTATTTCTCTCAAATTTTGTGCACAAATTTGTTTACATCCCTGTTATTGAGCATTTATCTTTTATCAAGATAATCCATCCACCTGACAGGTGTGGCATATCAAGAAGCTGATTCATCAGCATGATCATTACACAGGTGCACCTTGTGCTGGGGACAATTAAAGGCCACTCTAAAATGTGCGGTTTTGTGACACAACACAAAGCCACAGATGTCTCAAGTTGAGGGAGCGTGCAATTGGCATGCTGAATGCAGGAATGTCCACCATAGCTGTTGCCAGAGAATTTAATTTTCACTTCCCTAGCATAAGCCACCTCCATCCTTTTTAGAGAATTTGGCAGTACGTCCAACTGGCCTCACAACCGCAGACCACGTGTATGGCGTCGTTTGGGCGAGCGGTTTGCTGATGTCAACGTTGTGAACAGAGTGCCCCATGGTGGCAGTGGGGTTATGGTATTGGGCAGGCATAAGCTACGGACAGTGAACACAGTTGCATTTTATCCATAGCAATTTTAATGCACAGAGACACCGTGCCGAGATCCTGAGGCCCATTGTCGTGCCATTCATCCGCCGCCATCATCTCATGTTTCAGCATGATAATGTACGGCCCCATATCACAAGGATCTGTACACAATTCCTAGAAGCTGAAAATTAGTTTTTCCATGGCCTGTATACTCACCAGACATGTCCCCCATTGAGCATGTTTGGGATGCTCTGAATCAACGTGTACGACAGCGTGTTCCAGTTCCTACCAATATCCAGCAACTTCGCACAGCCATTGAAGAGGAGTGGGACAAGATTCAACAGGCCACAATCAACAGCCTGATCAACTCTATGTGAAGGAGATGTGTCGCGCTGCATGAGGCAAATCGTGGTCACACCAGATACTGATTGGTTTCCGATCCACGTCCCTACCATTTTAAGGTAGCTGTGACCAACAGATGCATATCTTCATTCCCAGTTGTTAAGTCCATAGACTTAAATTGACTGATTTCCTTATATGAACTGTAACTCAGTAACATGTTGAAATCGTTGCATGTTACGTTTATATTTTTGTTCAGTTTAAAATAGCTTGTGAGGCTTTCATTTATTTGGGGCGGCAGCATAGCCTCGTGGTTAGAGCTTTGGACTAGTAACCGAAACGTTGCAAGATCAAATCCCTGAGCTGACAAGGTATAAATCTGTCGTTCTGCCCCTGAACAAGGCAGTTAACCCACTGTTTCTACGCCGTCATTGAAAATAAGAATTTGTTCTTAACTGATTTCCCTAGTTAAATAAAGGTAAACATTTCCCAATGAATAAAGCTGAAGCTGGGTTTCCCAAGTCGTTTGGCACTAACTGCTCATGCTGACCAGCAAGCTAAACAGACGGCTCTGCAGCCAGCTAACCAGACGGCTCTGCAGCCAGCTAACCAGATGGCTCTGCCGCCAGCTAACCAGACGGCTCTGCAGCAAGCTAACCAGACTGCTCTGCAGCCTATCAGTGTTATTAGGTAACAGCAAGCTAACCAGACGGCTCTGCAGCCTATCAGCGTTATTAGGTAACAGCAAGCTAAACAGACGGCTCTGCAGCAAGCTAACCAGACGGCTCTGCAGCCTATCAGTGTTATTAGGTAGCAGCAAGCTAACCAGACGGCTTTGCAGCCTATCAGCGTTATTAGGTAGCAGCAAGCTAAACAGACGGCTCTGCAGTGTTATTGGGTATTTCATTAGGATCCACATTAGCTGTTGCAAAAGCAGGTCCACATGCCCAAGAAGGCTCAACCAATTCTTATTTTTTTATTTCACCTTTATTTCACCAGGTAAGCTAGTTGAGAACAAGTTCTCAATTATAACTGCAACCTGGCCAAGATAAAGCAAAGCAGTGCAATACAAACAACACAGAGTTACACATGGTATAAACAAACATACAGTCAATAATACAGTAGAAAAAGTATATTTACAGTGTGTGCAAATGAGGTGAGATAATGGAGGTAAGGCAATAAATAGGCCATGGTGGCGAAGTAATTACAATATAGCAATTAAACACTGGAATGGTAGATGTGCAGAAGATGAATGTGCAAGCAGACGGTCTGCCGCAGCTAACAGACGGCTCTGCAGCCTATCAGTGTTATTAGTACAGGAAGCTAACCAGAGGCTCTGCAGCCAGCTAACAGACGGCTCTGCAGCCTATCAGTGTTATTAGGTAACAGGAAGCTAACAGACGGCTCTGCAGCCAGCTAAACAGACGGCTCTGCGCCTATAGTGTTATTAGGTAACAGGAAGCTAACCAGACGGCTCTGCAGCCAGCTAACCAGATCGCTTGCAGCCAGCTAACCAGACGGCTTGCAGCCTATCAGTGTTATTAGGTAACAGCAAGCTAACAGACGGCTCTGCAGCCTATCAGTGTTTTAGGTAAAGGAAGCTAACCAGACGGTCTGCAGCAGCTAATCGACGGTCTGCATTCATGGTATTAGTAAGGAAGCTAACCAGACGGCTTGCAGCCAGCTAAACAGACGGCTCTGCAGCCTATCAGTGTTATTAGTAACAGGAAGCTAACCAGACGGTCTGCGCCAGCTAAGACGGCTTGCAGCAGCTAACCAGCGGCTCTGCAGCCTATCAGTGTTATTAGGTACAGCAAGCTAACCAGACGTTCTGCAGCCTATCAGTGTTATTAGGTAACAGCAAGCTAACCAGACGGCTCTGCAGCTATCAGTGTTATTAGGTAACAGCAAGCTAACCAGACGGCTCTGCAGCCAGCTAACCAGACGGCTCTGCAGCTATCAGTGTTATTAGGTAAGCAAGCTAACCAGACGGTCTGCAGCAAGCTAACCAGACAGCTTGCAGCAATCAGTGTTATTAGGTACAGCAAGCTAACCAGACAGGCTCTGCAGCTATCAGCGTTATTAGGTAACAGCAAGCTAACCAGACGGCTCTGCAGCCTATCAGTGTTGTTTGGTAACAGCAAGCTAACAGACGGCTCTGCAGCAACGCTAACCAGACGGCTCTGCAGCTATCAGTGTTATTAGGTAACAGCAAGCTAACCAGACGGCTCTGCAGCCTATCAGCGTTATTAGGTAACGGCAAGCTAACCAGACGGCTCTGCAGCCTATCAGTGTTATTAGGTAACAGGAAGCTAACCAGACGGCTCTGCAGCCTATCAGTGTTATTAGGTAACAGGAAGCTAACCAGACGGCTCTGCAGTATCAGTGTTATTAGGTAACAGGAGCTAACCGAGCACGTCTGCAGCCCATCAGTGTTATTAGGTAACAGCAAGCTACCAGACAGCTCTGCAGCCTATCAGTGTTATTAGGTAACAGGAGCTAACCAGACGGCTCTGCAGCCTATCAGTGTTATTAGGTAACAGGAAGCTAACCAGACGGTCTGAGCCTATCAGTGTTATTAGGTAACAGAAGCTAACAGACAGCTCTGCAGCCCATCAGTGTTATTAGGTAACAGGAAGCTAACAGACGGTCTGCAGCCTATCAGTGTTATTAGGTAACAGCAAGCTAACCAGACGGCTCTGCAGCCTATCAGTGTTATTAGGTAACGAAGCTAACCAGACGGCTCTGCAGCCTATCAGTGTTATTAGGTAACAGCAGGCTAACCAGACGGCTCTGCAGCCTATCAGTGTTATTAGGTAAGCGAACGCTAACCAGACGGCTCTGCAGCAGCTAACCAGACGTCTGCAGCCTATCAGTGTTATTAGGTAACAGCAAGCTAACCAGACGGTCTGCAGCCTATCAGTGTTATTAGGTAACAGCAGCTAACCAGACGGCTCTGCAGCCTATCAGTGTTATTAAGGTAAAGAGCTAACCAGACGGCTCTGCAGCCTATCAGTGTTATTAGTAACAGGAAGCTAACCAGACGGCTCTGCAGCTATCAGTGTTATTAGGTAACAGCAAGCTAACCAGACGGCTCTGCAGCCTATCAGTGTTATTAGGTAACAGGAAGCTAACCAGACGGCTCTGCAGCCTATCAGTGTTATTAGGTAAAGGAAGCTAACCGACGGCTCTGCACCTATCAGTGTTATTAGGTACAGCAGCTAACCAGACGGCTCTGCAGCTATCAGTGTTATAGGTAAAGAAGCTAACCAGACAGCTCTGCAGCCTATCATGTTATTAGGTAACAGGAAGCTAACCAGACGGTCTGCAGCCTATCAGTGTTATTAGGTAACAGCAAGCTAACCAGACAGCTCTGCAGCCTATCAGTGTTAGGTAACAGGAAGCTAACCAGACAGCTCTGCAGCCTATCAGTGTTATTAGTAACAGAAGCTAACCAGACGGCTCTGCAGCAGCTAACCAGACGGCTCTGCAGCCGCTAACAGCGCTCTGCAGCAGCTAACCAGACGCTCTGCAGTGTTATTGGTATTTCATTAGGATCCACATTAGCTGTTGAAAAGCAGCAGATGCTATCCTGGTCCACTGCCCAAGAAGGCTCAACCAATTCTTATTTTTTATTTTTATTTCACCTTTATTTCACCAGGTAGACCAGATGAGAACAGGTTCTCAATTACACTTTGACCTGGCCAAGATAAAGCAAAGCAGTTCGACACATACAAAACAGAGTTACACATGGAATAACAAACATACAGTCAATAATACAGTAGAAAAAGTATATTTACAGTGTGTGCAAATGAGGTAAGATAAGGGA
>NW_019944976.1:111163-140410 GCF_002910315.2 Salvelinus sp. IW2-2015
TAGAATACTGGGTTTAAGGAGCAAGATAAATAAAATACAGTATGGGGATGAGGTAGATGATGGGCTATTTACAGATGGGCTATGTGCAGTGATCTGTGAGCTGCTCTGACAGCTGTGCTTAAAGCTAGAGAGGAGATATGAGCTTCAGTGATTTTTGCAGTTCATTCCAGTCATTGGCAGCATTAGACATTAACCAGGAATTTCTGAAAACGCTGGACACTAATGAGGAAGTTAATTTGACAACACTTTACAATAACTAGGAAGTTTTTACAAAAACACTAGACACTAACCAGGAAGTTAACATGAAAACACTGGATGACAACAAGGAAGGACAATACAGTGCCACTGACACGGCCCGCTACCAAAACCTGCGGGCCTCCTTCACTGCAGCCGAGGTGAGTAAAACATTTAAACGTTTTAACCCTGCAAGGCTGCAGGCCCAGACGCATTCCCAGCCGCGTCCTCAGAGCATGTGTGTTTAAGGACATATTCAATCAATCCTTATCCCAGTCTGCTGTTCCCACATGCTTCAAGAGGGCCACCATTGTTCCTGTTCCCAAAAAGCTAAGGTAACTGAGCTAAACGACTACCGCCCCGTAGCACTCACTTCCGTCATCATGAAGTGCTTTGAGAGACTAGTCAAGGACCATATCACCTCCACCCTACCTGACACCCTAGACCCACTCCAATTTGCTTACCGACCCAATAGGTCCACAGACGACGCAATCGCAACCACACTGCACACTGCCCTAACCCATCTGGACAAAAGGAATACCTATGTGAGAATGCTGTTCATCGACTACAGCTCAGCATTAACACCAGTTACCCTCCAAACTCGTCATCAAGCTCGAGACCCTGGGTCTCGACCCGCCCTGTGCAACTGGGTCCTGGACTTCCTGACGGGCCGCCCCCAGGTGGTGAGGGTAGGTAACAACATCCCACCCCGCTGATCCTCAACACCGGGCCCCCACAAGGGTGCGTTCTGAGCCCTCTCCTGTACTCCCTGTTCACCCACGACTGCGTGGCCATGCACGCCTCCAACTCAATCATCAAGTTTGCGGACGACACTACAGTGAGGCTTGATTACATTTACATTTACATTTAAGTCATTTAGCAGACGCTCTTATCCAGAGCGACTTACAGATTACCAACAACGACGAGACGGCCTACAGGAGGAGGTGAGGGCCCTCGGAGTGTGGTGTCAGGAAAATAACCTCACACTCAACGTCAACAAAACAAAGGAGATGATTGTGGACTTCAGGAAACAGCAGAGGGAGCACCCCCTATCCACATCGACGGGACAGTAGTGGAGAAGGTGGAAAGTTTTAAGTTCCTCGGTGTACACATCACGGACAAACTGAATTGGTCCACCACACAGACAGCGTGTGGAAGCTGAAGAAATTCGGCTTGTCACCAAAAGCACTCACAAACTTCTACAGATGCACAATCGAGAGCATCCTGTCGGGCTGTATCACCGCCTGGTACGGCAACTGCTCCGCCCACAACCGTAAGGCTCTCCTGAGGGTAGTGAGGTCTGCACAACGCATCACCGGGGGAAAACTACCTGCCCTCCAGGACACCTACACCACCCGATGTCACAGGAAGGCCATAAAGATCATCAAGGACAACAACCACCCAAGCCACTGCCTGTTCACCCGCTATCATCCAAAAGGCGAGGTCACTACAGGTGCATCAAAGCTGGGACGAGAGACTAAAAACAGCTTCTATCTCAAGGCCATCAGACTGTTAAACAGCCACCACTAACATTTAGTGGCCGCTGCCAACATACTGACTCAACTCCAGCCACTTTAATAATGGAATTGATGAAATTATGTAAAAATGTACCACTAGCCACTTTAAACAATGCCACTTAATATAATGTTTACATACCCTACATTACTCATCTCATATGATATGTATATACTGTACTCTATATCATCTACTGCATCTTGCCATCTTTATGTAATACATGTATCACTAGCCACTTTAAACTATGCCACTTTATGTTTTACATACCCTACATTACTCATCTCATATGTATATACTGTACTCTATACCATCTACTGCATCTTGCCTATGCCATTCTGTACCATCACTCATTCATATATCTTTATGTACATATTCTTTATCCCTTTACACTTGTGTGTATAAGGTAGTAGTTGTGGAATTGTTAGGTTAGATTACTTGTTGGTTATTACTGCATTGTCGGAACTAGAAGCACAAGCATTTCGCTACACTCGCATTAACATCTGCTAACCATGTGTATGTGACAAATAAAATTTGATTTGATTTGAGGAAGTTACTGGACACTAACCAGGCAGTTATTATAAAAACACTTGCACTACCAGGTACCACCATAAAACATAAGACACGCAAGAAGTTAATTAAACCTACTTCTACTTAAACAGATGTTAAATAAAACAATATGGAACACTAACTGCGCAAATGAAGGTTAAACATTTAATGAAAAAAAAAAAAACAAAAAAAAAAAAAAAAAAAAAAAAAAAAGAAACAAAAAAAAAAAAAAAAAAAAAAAAAAAAAAAGAAAAAAAAAAAAAAAAGAAAAAAATAAAAAAAAACAAAAAACAAACAAAAATAAAAAAAAAAAAAACAAAAAAAAAAAAAAAAAAAAACGCAGAAAAAACGACAAGAACAAAGCAAAACACTGAGAATCACGAGGACATGAGCAGATGAGAGAGGACAAGACGCACAACCAGGAGGACCATAAACTGGCAACAGTAGCACAGCTCTTATAGTCTGTCGTATTCTATCTCCAGTGCTGTGTAACATGTGTATTATGGTCTAAAACATCAGCTGGTTAAAAAGCAGGACTATTTTCACAGGTCACTGGTACCCCAGTTAAAATGTTAATAAATGCCCGACCCCTTTTAAAGTCACTTTGTGTCGGTATAAATATATGTTTGCCTAGTATCGTCAGTAGCATTACTCTTTACCCTGTGCTGACTCCTCTCTGCTAATATATTTGTTCTGTCCCATGTCCCTCCCTGACCGTGCTGTGCTCAGTTCATGACTTTAGAAGATATCATAACCATATGGAGCTATTCAAAAGAGCAAAACTCCACCCCTATAAAACCCTGCGTCGCGTAGAGTAGACGTAACATTAATAAAAACTTAAAATACGGGAAATACGAGAAACTCAAATAAAGATGATACCAGTATGTTAAGTTTGGTATGTTTACTTGAAAACCAAATGAAAACAAAAAGGAGGATATGGAATTGGTCGGATGTATAACAATGAGACGTCTAGCGTCCAAAAGGTGCAGTGTTCGAAATTCCACTCATCTGGAAAATTTTAACATTTGAGCTAGAATTAGCGCAGCTTTCAACTACTTACTACTTTTTAGCTTTACTTTGCAACTACTTATGCATGTTAGTCTAAAACCTGTTTCCCCCAGATCTAATCCTTTAAGACGGTAACCCCTAACCATAAACCTTAACTACTAGCATGTTAGCTTAACCTTTCCCTCTGAGTGCCTTTAACATTAACCTTCAACCTAACTCCTTAACTTATCCCTTAACCTTACTCCTAACCCGTAACCTTAACCCCTAGCCCCAAAGCTAACGTTAGACACCTAGCTAACGATTACGTTAGACACCTAGCCACCTAATAGCATTTAGCCACAACAAATTGCTAAATTGTATAACATATCTATACTTGTATCAAATTCGTAAGATATTGTTACGAAATTGCAACTTCTCAACATATCTAGTCTTACGAATGCATATTCGCAAATATCATCCGAAATTAATCACGTAACAATTATCATCCACAAAATGAATACATACCGATATCATAATGTAACATAACATCACTAAATGGAAGCTCTGGGATTTACGTACAGAGTATAATATAAAATCTATGAGACAAGTAGCCCCGGCTCACCAAAGAAGTGCTTCCTGCTCCAAAACCCATGCTGCATAATAAGAAATATTAGACTTGAATTATGACTTTAAATGAGTTTACTGTGTATGTGTCAAAAACCAAATGTTCTTTAGGATCCACAAAACACAGAAAGAGGCAGACATCATTTTACTGTCGTTTATTTGGCGTTTATGTAACTTATTATTTTTCCACAAGCCTTATCACATGATACATGTTTTTATTTTTATGAAAAACAGACAGGCCCGGGCACACTGACCCACATTACACACATACAAGAGTCCAATGGTTGAAAAATCATCTTGTCATCCCGAAGAGTGATCATCCGTTCGTCGGGTTAGACTCTGATGAGAGGGGGAGGAAACCTTTGTCTATAACGTAATCATACTTGAAAACCGTAGGCTCACTCGCACAACAATCAGATCGCAAGCTCTTCATCCCGAAGCAGGATCGTTCCGTTTGCTCTTCTAGAGGCAGGCGTTCACATTCACTCTGGTTCCCCTTCCCCAGACCGCCAGTTGTCGTGGTATGTAGTACCTGGTGGTGAGTGGTGTGGTGGTGGTAGAGGTAGTGTAAGGTAGTGGTAGAGTGGTGGTGGTAGAGTAAGTAGTTAGAGGTATGTAGAGGTATAGGTAGTGTGTAGAGGATAGTGTAGAGGTAAGCTAGTTGGGTATGGTAGAGTAGTTGTTGGTGGTAAGAGGTAGTTAGAGGTGGTGGAGGATAGTGGTAGTGTAGTGGTAGAGGTAGTTGGGAGAGGTAGAGGTAGTGGTAGTGTTGTAGAGGTAGTGCGTTTAGTGGTAGTGGTAGAGTAGTGGTAGTGGTAGAGTGGTGGTAGTGTAGTTGTAGTGGAGAGGTATGTAGTAGTGTTGGGGCTGAGCATGGCTTGGCACCCTGTCTTCTCCTGTTCTGGCTTCAATCGCCTTGAACATTGTCTGAGAGCTGCCTTCTTGATGCTTGGGATTAAGCTCATTACCGCCAATTGTTCCTCCGGTGAGTGTAGAGCGTGTGCTCAGTTCCCTTGATTAACACACTCAATTCATTACACAATGAAACAAAAACACTCAAGAAGAGAGGCTACACCAATCATTTTAAGAAAGGAAGTCAACTCAAATAAGTAACGAGAAATAAACCAAAACCACAGCACACAATAGATAAATACATATTTAAAGCACTTTAAGTAAATAAAGCAACATGAGGGTACTATAAGGGACTAATCATATAATCATAGGCAGATTGTAATCGCACCAAACACCGAATGAATGTAACCTACTGCGGCCATGCTATCATGCCTTGCGTTAATTATTAGTAGTTGCACTGTAGCTCTATTGATTTTATAAAGCATTAGTAGCAATAATTTTTCCTTTTAAAAAAGATGAGGTTCTCCATTTTGAGCTATGAGGAGGAACCCAACGTCAGGAAAGATCTATCAATGCCAATAGAAAACAATATCTTTAGCTCGTCACAGTCTCACGTCGCATCAGACGTTCATCCATTGTTTCTCTCAAAAACACAATGCGAAGTTCTTTGCAAATGTCACATTTCTAATGGTTAAGTTATAGATAACATTATAGCCACATTAACATCACATTTTTAAGGTTAGGATAAAAATTTAGGCATTAAAATCCGAACATCTTAAGTAAGCCATTAACTCCAAATGGTTAAGGTAAAGGTTAAAGGTTTGGGATAGGCCTTAAAAACAAAAAGGACTTTCTTATCGTGGATCAAACTTGCAACCTTTGGAAATCTAGGCAATGCTTACGCCCATCTAGCATCCCTATCACAATGCTCATAGCAAAAACGAAACCTACTGGAGTAACAGCCGAGCTCACTGTTTCCCTAACTGGATCGTTTCCACGTCATCTCAACCGACGTCACTCAGACATGGATGGACGTGAATGCTGACTTGTATCTACCGGGTGGACCCGGCTGCGAAAAAATTAAGACAACAAAGGACTGATACTTCATACAAGCAGATGAAAGGACCAGAGTGAAATTCAACCTTGGAACTCCAGCGCATTTGCCGACCTTAGGTGATCTATTGAAAAATCCTGAGGCCACTAAGAGAGCATGTTTGACAGTCACTTTCTTCCCGCTCACTCTCTGTCTCTGATTGACACACACACTCACCCTGTTCTTCGCACAAATACATAATCAAAGACCTTAACTTCTTAGAAACAGAGCCAACCCTTGGTTAAGTTGGGAGGGGGGAAACTCAGGAAGAGCTCAGACCTAATTTGACACCTGCCCACTGGCAAGTGCTGAGAACAGTAGGACGAGGCGTGATCAGGTGGATAGAACCCCGTTCTCAGACGAAGCATATGTGACAGCCAGGGTGTTACCACTAAGACTGCAGCTCTACACCTGTCCCATCACTCTATTTATTGTGTGGATTCACTCTGAAATTGTGATTTTATTTTTTGCTAAACGTTTAACTCAAACAACTAAGATTAGAAGGAAAGCTTTGGGGCTCAGGCAGGGGCCTGGGAGTATGAAGAGTTGAGACCGCCAGCTGCACCCACAGTGAAAAGGTGAGATCCCACAAACGAAATTTTCTAAATGGTTCCTTCCTTTACAATCTCAAGCACTTTACTGCTTGAGGCCGAAAACCTATTTCTGGCTAGCCACTTTACATTAAGTTGCCCCTATTACTACAGTACATAAACTACACATAATAACTGTAGTACAAACATGTAGTATTTACCTATGTTATTACTAGTAAATATATCATGTAATAGGTTTAGTGGTTTCCACTGGTGGTGTAGCAGAAATACCCCCGCAAGCTCCCTGCAGTGGGGGGGTGCGCTGTTGCTTGCTCAGGGGTCCCAAACCCCAAATTTTTATTTAATATATTTTTTCGGGCCTTGAAAAACTTGCTATGCCCACTTATTAGTAGCAAAGTTATACAAGTCTGTATTGCACAATCTGCTGAGACTGTATAAGTACACATCCACTTGCTGGACGGTTATTCCACACTGTAATTACTGATGCTATTACACTTTTTATTTTTCCACAATGTAACTTATATTTTGTTATATTTCACGTCTAGAAAGTTCAGCATGTGATCCCAGTATTACCATGTGAATAACTCAAACCCAAAATCTGACAGTTGATAACACATGTAATCTACAATCGCTTACCACATACCATCGAATCTATACTAAGTAAATACCCAGAGGTTTATGGATAAATAGTCTAACCTAAGTTTATTTGTAATCAAACAGTTGGAATAAAGCACACATTAACACTCCGGTCATTTTCTATTTGTTTTTTTTCATATGTTATACTTGACTCACCCCATAGGCCAATACAGAATCAAGTGTGACCGTAAGAACAATGTAGTACATAGATATACTTGTAATGGCATGTAACCTATACAGGAGCAAGCAAACTTACTGTAAAGTATAGCCCAGTTGGTTATAACATTTATAATATTATGTTATTACAATGTAAACAACCTAAACAAAGGAGAAATCGAGATACAGGAGCACTATAGGTTATAACCCTTTCATTTAAATTGTATTACAATGTAACAATCTTTAACAACCAAATCTGGAATTTAACCAATGTTTGTTACAATGAATATACATTCTATGCAATGTACTTGCCAAGGAACAAGCAACTTGAATGTAAAGTTGACAGTGCTATTTTTGAATTAGTTTGCTGGTACAATGTAACAAGTCTTTTTACAGAAATAGGCTAAACCAGGGCGACAAATATCAGAGGACAGAGGAACATTTTACAGTTTGACTTTAAAAGAATTCATATTTAACAAAGATTCATATTCAAACCATTGAAATTAAATTTCCCCATTATCAGACTCAAGCATAACTAGCTATTTGAGTCAGCTAAAACGTAAATTAGCATTTCTCCAAGAATCACTAATGGTAGCAATCTAGCTAGCACTGGCACCAATTCCAACACGTTTATCCGAACCTACGGTCAATGAAAACTTTGGTACTAACTATCGCGCGAATAAGCACTCATAAAACATGTTTATTTCATCTTTTCACATTAAAAACCTTTAAAAACGCATGACCCAAATTAAGAAGGACAAGAAATAAGCATTGGTTTCATTTTGTGGTCTTGTCATAAGAGGTTTGTTTATCCAAATTTTGGATTACTTCACACCTGCTCAGAAGTGACTTTCATAGCAAGTTAGGAGGAACTTACGCTAGCAGAGTTAGTAGGATAATTCATATGCGAGCAGGTTAGAGAGAATATTGACTGTTTGTACCTGGTTACAGTGAAGACGGGCATAGTTCCCTATACTCGAGTCACATAGCGAATATATAGCTACAAACTACGCCTGCCCTGAGAACATTCTGTGCTTTTCCACTAATGTAATGATGTGCCATTTGCGGTCGCCAGAGAGGAAGAGGCGAAGCAAGCAGGTTTAGGCCACCCCAAAACCTTTACCACAAAGAAAATACGGAGTCACTCAGAAGTGCAAAATTTGGTCAACAAAAATATTGAAATCTAATTTGCTACTTGGGTTTAATTTGATCGAAGTAGAATTTTGTAATTGTTAGGTTGGCCCACCTTAATCATCCACTTCCAATTGCCTTATTCTCTCTCCCCTTAAACTATCCCCCAAGGTCATTATTGTAAATATAAAATGTACTCAGTCAACTTACCTTGATGAAATACGGGTAAATAAAAATTAATAAATAAAAATATTCTTTTCCATTTCCATTTACGTGCAACGTAAAAACCTCAGCCTTACTGTGACATTTCAACCTTTTTGCAAAAAAGTCGTTACCAGTAATGACGTTATCCTTTCATATATAGATGTCATGTTGTATTCTCTGAAACATGTCACAACGTGTAATCAAAACTAACTCACCTCTCACACTCTCCTCCAGTAGTGGGAAACCAAGACCTTTCAGCAAGACTTTGGGACATTCACCAAATTGGGACGAAAAAAAGGCTTAATTACTTCTGAGCTTTAACACAACACAAATGTCCCATAGAAGACACAGCTACTGACCTTATATATCTATCTACGAGAGTGCTGATAAACAAGATAAGAAATGAACAAGACCATTCTATATGATATGTACTGTTGCAATTAAAAACATTGTTTACCCACTAAATTATAATTGAAACGAAAATAATGATCTGGATTAACAGGCAAAATTGCCAATAAGCCGAATTTCTTGACTTACATGTGTAAGTTACAGTGCATTACCAAAGGAAATCCCCAGTTACGCCCTTTGAGATACCTGTAGAGAGCGCTTTTTTTAATTCCTATAGTTGGTTAGTCAGTAGTGTTATTTGGTGGGCCATTCTTATGTTTTCTATTTCCTTTGTTTTTTGATACCATTTATTCGCCCACCTATGTGTGAAATGAGTAATATGTAGGGTAGTAATTTTTAAACATAAAGTATGGCTTACTTATTCTGAGTGTTTTGTTTAGATTTGTAGTGGCTAGTGATACATGATGAGCTATAAACCCTCCTCAGCGCAAAGTATGTGCGTACACGTATGATGACTATGTGAGTATCTATTTAACACATGTTCCTTTTTGTAGGTAAGTTTCACTACGATTAAAAATAAAGTGGAATTTACATGCATCAGTCTAGCACGCCTTGCCTCATCTTATGACAGGAGTTTGAGTGACATATACGAGGGAATGCGGTGATCAATGTCAGTCTAGATGGTGATAATTTAATAAATTACCATATAGGCTCCATATTAATTCTATGATTGCACATGACTGATGGCAGTTGCCCTACAGGCTTCAAAGTTGTAGCTATCTTGTCCTAGCGATAGATGTGGCACTAATCGCTCAGCCTCATTTGGGAAGCTCACGATCTCCATTCCTACATGTGAGCCAACACTCAGGCCTCAGGAATCAGAGTATTATGTTATTCGCCAAAATGGTAAGGCAATAAATAGGCCATGGTGGCGAAGTAATTACAATATAGCAATTAAACACTGGAATGGTAGATGTGCAGAAGATGAATGTGCAAGTAGCAAGATAAATAAATAAAAACAGTATGGGGATGAGGTAGTTGGATGGGCTATTTACAGATGGGCTATGTGCAGTGATCTGTGAGCTGCTCTGACAGCTGATGCTTAAAGCTAGAGAGGGAGATATGAGTCTCCAGCTTCAGTGATTTTTACAATTCATTCCAGTCATTGGCAGCATTAGACATTAACCAGGAATTTCTGAAAACGCTGGACACTAATGAGGAAGTTAATTTGACAACACTTGACAATAACTAGGAAGTTTTTACAAAAACACTAGACACTAACCAGGAAGTTAACATGAAAACACTGGATGACAACAAGGAAGTTACTGGACACTAACCAGGAAGTTAATTAAAAACACTGGACACTAACTTGGATATTAATATTAAAACATTGGACACTAAGTAGAAAGTTGATATCAAAATACTAGACACTAACTAGGACATTATTATGAAAACATTGTACACTAACCAGGAAGTAAAAATGAAAACATAGGACTAACCAGGAAGTTATTATGAAAACACCTGACACTAACCAGGAAGTTTAATATGAAAACACTGGACTAACCAAAAGGGGTGTGTGTGTGTTTAGGATGGAGAACCAGAGTGTGTCTGATCAGGTGCTTTGGTCGGTAGAGGAGGTGTTGCAGTCCTCTCCGTTCTCCTATCAGGGCGCTCGTATCATCACAGGCCAGGAGGAGGGAGCCTTCGGCTGGGTCACTGTTAACTACCTGAGTGACCGACTGAAACAGGTGAGARCCTTGGTGTTGAAACACTGCTCATCCATAATGTTTGCACCCCGGTGACGAATGCGGGATATGGCTGGAAAACGTACCTCATTCCAGGCATGGAAGATGTAACAGTACTCCAAATGATCCCCTTATCCGAAATGACAAAACCAAAATAAATGCTGCTAGTTTTAAATGAAATGGCTTTTTTCATCTTCATGCTAGACGAATATTAAAACAGCCCATGTAAATAATAAAATACTGTCAAGGAGGTGTGTAAACAAAACTCCTTAATGTGGCAAGATAAGAAGTTGGGGTATGGCGGAGACAAAAAACTGAAACCTACATATAAAACATTTTGGTTTACCCAAATAGGAACTGTTCACATTGGAATTTTCTTGGTCACAATCTTAAAAGGAATATGTAAGAATTGTTCCTACAAACAAAACTAAACTGCMACTTATTAAAAGGAMTGGTTTTCCATATTTCATCTGTGTTAACTGTGTTAGGGGCTGRCTAAGAACAAAGTTCATCTCAGAATGTTGCTTGTGGAAAAAGGGTCTGAATACTTAACAAAATGCACTGTATCTTACCYGAGAAAAGCATTAGAGCGAMTGAAACTGCCCCTCTGTCGCTGAAGGCCAGCTATCTGATGCTGTCTGGTCATAAAGAGTATGACATTGTTGCCGCCCATAGCGTTGAATGAAAGGGAAGACAGCTTGGATTTGACGTCACCACTATCAAATCGCATTGAGAGCATACGTCATTGACAGAAACAACTTGAATTGTTACATCTTGTTGTGTTGTTGTCCTGTGGTGGCTGGCTAGCTAGCTAAAATTGTCCCTTTTCTAAATTAGCCATGGATGGAGATAGGGATTTGGACTTGTGGTTTTACTTAGTTCTCTGTACTGGCCATTGATTATAACTGCGACTCTGATCCAACCATTAATTCATACATTGTTGTGCCCCTGGCCTGAGAGGATGTTCAATATGTAGCTAGATGTAGAAGGCTAATGTTAACTAGCTAACGTTGGCCATGAAAGGAAGTTAGGCTGGTGAGCATTTTAGCCAGGTAGCCTAGAACAACAACACATAAAACCATGTACTGTATGACAGAGTGATAGACTGTTTCGTCAACATGACAGAGAGGAGGATGGTGTTTCTCTACCAGTAGGGTGAGTCAACATGAGAGGAGGATGGTGTTTCTCTACCAGTAGGGTGAGGTCAAAGAGCATGAAGAGGAGTAGGATGGTGTTTCTCTCACCAGTAGGGTGAGTCACATGAACAGAGGAAGGATGGTTGTTCTCTACCAGTAGGGTGAGTCAACATGAGGAGGAGGATGGTGTTTTCTCTACCAGTAGGGTGAGTCAACATGAGAGGAGGAATGGTGTTTCTCTACCAGTAGGGTGAGTCAACATGAGCAAGGAGGATGGTGTTTCTCTTACCAGTAGGGGTGAGTCAACATGACAGAGAGGGGATGGTGTTTCCTACCAGTAGGGTGAGTCAACATGACGAGAGGAGGATGGTGTTTCTCTACCAGTAGGGTGAGTCAACATGAGAGGAGGATGGTGTTTCTCTACCAGTAGGGTGAGTCAACATGAGAGGAAGGATGGTGTTTTCTCTACAGTAGGGTGAGTCAACATGAGAGGAGGATGGTGTTTCTCTACCAGTAGGGTGAGTCAACATGAGAGAGAGGAATGGTGTTTCTCTACCAGTAGGGTGAGTCAACATGAGAGGAGGATGGTGTTTTCTCTACCAGTAGGGTGAGTCAACATGGAGAGGAGGATGGTGTTTCTCTACCAGTAGGGTGAGTCAACATGAAGAGAGAGGATGGTGTTTCTCTACCAGTAGGGTGAGTCAACATGAGAGAGGGATGGTGTTTCTCTACCAGTAGGGTGAGTCAACATGACAGGAGGAGGATGGTGTTTCTCTACCAGTAGGGTGAGTCAACATGAGAGGAGGATGGTGTTTTTCTACCAGTAGGGTGAGTCAACAGGAAGAGAGGAGGATGGTGTTTCTCTACAGTAGGGTGAGTCAACATGAAGAGGAGGATGGTGTTTCTCTACACAGTAGGGTGGAGTCACACATGAAGAGGGAGGATGGTGTTTCTCTACCAGTAGGGTGAGTCAACATGAGAGGAGGATGGTGTTTTCTCTACAGTAGGGTGAGTCAACATGAGAGGAGGATGGTGTTTCTCTACCAGTAGGGTGAGTCAACATGAGAGGAGGACATGGTGTATTCATCTAGCAGTAGGGTGAGTCAACATGACGAGGAGGATGGTGTTTCTCTACAGTAGGGTGAGTCAACATGAAAGAGGAGGATGGTGTTTCTCTACCAGTAGGGTGAGTCAACATGAGAGGAGGATGGTGTTTTTCTACCAGTAGGGGAGTCAACATGACAGAGAGGATGGTGTTTTCTCTACAGTAGGGTGAGTCAACATGAGAGGAGGATGGTGTTTCTCTACCAGTAGGGTGAGTCATCATGAGAGGAGGATGGTGTTTCTCTACCAGTAGGGTAAGTCAACATGAGAGGAGGATGGTGTTTCTCTCCAGTAGGGTGAGTCAACATGACAGGAGGAGGATGGTGTTTCTCTACCATAGGGTGAGTCAACATGAGAGGAGGATGGTGTTTCTTCTACCAGTAGGGTGAGTCAACATGAGAGGAGGATGGTGTTTCTCTCTACCAGTAGGGTGAGTCAACATGAGAGGAGGATGGTGTTTCTCTACCAGTAGGGGAGTCAACATGAGAGAGGAGGATGTGTTTCTCTACAGTAGGGTGAGTCAATCATGAGAGGCAGGATGGTGTTTCTCTACCAGTAGGGTGAGTCAACATGAGAGGAGGATGGTGTTTCTCTACCAGTAGGGTGAGTCAACATGCGAGGAGGAGGATGGTGTTTCTCTACCAGTAGGGTGAGTCAACATGAGAGGAGGATGGTGTTTCTCTACCAGGTGGGGTGAGTCAACATGAGAGGAGGATGGTGTTTCTCTACCAGTAGGGTGAGTCAACATGACAAGAGGAGGATGTGTTTCTCTACCAGTAGGGTGAGTCAACATGAGAGGAGGATGGTGTTTCTCTACCAGTAGGGTGAGTCAACATGACAGAGAGAGGATGGTGTTTCTCTACCAGTAGGGTGAGTCAAACATGAGAGGAGGATGGTGTTTCTCTACCAGTAGGTGAGTCAACATGACAGAGGAGGATGGTGTTCTCTACCAGTAGGTGAGTCAACATGAGAGGAGGATGGTGTTTCTCTACCTAGCCAGTAGGTGAGTCAACATGAGAGGAGGATGGTGTTTCTCTACCAGTAGGGTGAGTCAACATGAGAGGAGGATGGTGTTTCTCTACCAGTAGGGTGAGTCAACATGAGAGGAGGATGGTGTTTCTCTACCAATAGGGTGAGTCAACATGAGAGGAGGATGTGTTTCTCTACCAGTAGGCGGTGAGTCTGTTTTATTGTCTCGGCCTTTAGGCCCATATACACGGTCACAAGGCATATGAAATAACAGGTTATAGATTATTACCACAAACACATAGGTTGGAATATGGCTTTTTTTTCTGGCTTCCCTGTGGTTTTACCCACGCACCGCTACTGCTGAGTGATATACTGACGGCTGTGTGTGTGTGTTGTTGCTGCAGGGCTCAGGGACCACAGGAGCTCTTGACCTGGGCGGAGCCTCCACTCAGATCAGCTTTGTAGCCAATCAGGATGTGGCGGAGGAATCGGCAGAGAACGCTGTGACCTTCCGTCTGTATGGAAATGACTACTTCCTCTACACACACAGCTTCCTGTGCTACGGGAAAGACCAGGCGCTCAAACTGGCGCTAGCTCAGCAGACTGAGGTAATCTTGACCCCTGACCTCTAATCCTGATGTCTTACCTTTGATCCCTGGCTCAAACTCTGTGTCTTGTCAGTCTGGGGACAGCTCTGTGCTGGACCCGTGTTTCCACCCAGGTTATAGTGTTGATCGAAAGCTACTTTAGCGTGTACTCCAGCCCCTGCGTCATGCCTGGGAAACCCCTCGTCTCCAGGGACAGTTTCACTCACATAGGAGCAGGAAACGCATCATTGTGCCAGGAAGTAGTCAGAAGAATCTTCAACTTCAGTAGCTGCAGCTTCAGTCGCTGTTCTTTCAAGGGTCTAACCACGGCCACCACTACAGGGGCCGTTTGGGGTGAGCTTCACTTTGACTCTAATCCTACATTCTTAGAAAAAAGAGTTCCTAAAGGGTTCTTCGGCTGTCCCTAAAGGAGAACCCTTTTGGTTTCAGGTAGAACCTTCATGGAACCCAAAAGGGTTCTACCTGGAACCCAAAAGGGTTCTACCTGGAACCAAAAAGGGTTCTTCAAAGGGAACCTTCAACAGGGTCTTGTAAACCCCTGGTAACCCCTTCTGGGATTGAATGCAGAAGTGATGAGAATGACAAGTTGTGAGAAAATGCTCAGAATCATCTGTCTTTTTCATTTGGCTGTCTCTCTCTTCTCTCTCCCTCTCTTTCTGTCTCTCTCGGTCTGTCTCTTCTCTCTCCCTCTCTCTCTCTTTCTCTCTCCTCTCTCCCTCTCTGTCTGTCTCTTCTTTCTGTCTCTCACTCTCTCTCTCTCCTTCTCTTTCTGTCTCTCCTCTCTCCCCCCTTTGTCTCTCTTGTCTCTCTTCTCTCTCTCCCTCCCTTTATGTCTCTTGTCTCCATTTCTCTATTGTCTCCTCTCTCTCTCCCTCCCTTTATTTCTCTATTGGTTCACTTTTCTCTCTCCTCTTCCTTCTCTTCTCTTCTCTCTTCTCACTCTCTCTCTTGTCTCTCTCCTCTCTCTTTTATTTCTTCTCTCTCCTCTCTCTTAGGCATTCTCAGCGTTCTACTTTGTGATGAACTTTCTGAACTTGACATCAGGCTCTTTGGAAAGCAGCAGGGAGAAGCTGGCGCGCTACTGTTCTACACCCTGGAGCCAGGTATATACACACATACATATGCTTACACATGATAAGACACACACTCTACAGACACATACATATGGCAGGAACTAATGGGGATCCTTAATTAATACAAATACATACACAGACACACATACACACATAAGCCCACATGCACTTTCTCCCAGTCACACTCCTCACTGCACTCAATGTGTAATGTGTGTGTGCAGATCAAGCAGCAGCACCCTGATGTGAAGGAGAAGTATCTGGCAGAGTATTGTTTCTCTGGGAGCTACATCCTGTCTCTACTGACTGACGGATACAACTTCACCTCAGACACATGGACAGACATCRCGTTCATCAAGAAGGTCAGACACACCTGGCGATGTAAACAGGCCTGTATGAACATGTTATCTGTAYTGACAGCTGATGACTGTTAAGTATGTTGTTAGTAGTTAAATATGCATTAATGTCATACTATCACTCTTCAAGTTTCACGGTTTTATTGTCACGTGCACAAGTACAGTGAAATGCCTTTTTTGCTGTTTTCCCAACAATGCAGTAATCAGTATCAGTATAGTACCACACAATAGACTAGAGTAGAACAAAAACACAGTAGAAATCAGAAGAACATGATAAAGTATACTGTATAGCAGGGTCATACCACTAGTATACAGGGTCAGTACCACTATATACAGGGTCAGTACCACGGTCAGTCCACTTATACAGGGTCAGTACCAGTACCACTATATACAGGGTCAGTACCACTGTATACAGGGTCAGTACCCACTGTATACAGGGTCAGTACAGTACCACTATTTACAGGGTCAGTACCACTAGTATACAGGGTCAGTACCAGTACCACTTTATACAGGGTCAGTACCAGTACCACTATATACTGGGTCAGTACCAGTACCACTATATACAGGGTCAGTACCACTGTATACAGCGGCAGTACCAGTACCACTATATACAGGGTCAGTACCAGTAAGTATACAGGGTCAGTACCACTGTATACAGGTCAGTACCGACTGTATACAGGGTCAGTACCACTGATACAGGGTCCAGTACCACTGTATACAGGGTCAGTACAGTACCACTATATACAGGGTCAGTACACTATGTATACAGGGTCAGACACTATATACAGGGCAGTACCACTGTATATGGGTCAGTACCAGTACCAATATATACAGGGTCAGTACCACGTTATATACAGGCGTCAGTACCAGTACACTGTAACAGGTCAGTACCAGTACCACTATATACAGGGTCAGAGTACCAGTATATACAGGGTCAGTACCACTTATACAGGGTCAGTACCAGTACCACTATATACAGGGTCAGTACCACTATATACAGGGTCAGTACCACTGTATACAGTCAGTACCACTATATACAGGGTCAGTACCACGTATACTGAGGTCATTACCACTGTATACAGGGTCAGTACACTATTACGTCGTACACTATACAGGTCAGTACCATACCACTATATACAGGGTCAGTACCAGTACCACTGTATACAGCGTCAGTACCAGTACCACTGTATACAGGGTCAGTACCACATATACAGGGTCAGTACCACTGTATACAGCGTCAGTACCAGTACCACTATATATACAGGGTCAGTACCACTATATACAGGGTCGTCAGTACCACTATATACTGGGTCATTACCACTGTTACAGGCGTCAGTACCAGTACCACTATATTACAGGGTCAGTACCACTATATACAGGGTCAGTACCACTGTATACTGGGTCATTACACTAAATACAGGGTCAGTACCACTATATACAGGGTCAGTACCACTATATACAGGGTCAGTACAGTACCACTATATATACAGGGTCAGTACCACTATATACAGGGTCAGTGTACCACTATAGTAGCAGGATCAGTACCATATATATACAGGCGTCCAGTACCACTATATACAGGGTCAGTACCACTGATACAGGGTCAGTACCAGTACCACTATATACAGGGTCAGTACCACTGTATACAGCGTCAGTACAGTCCACTATATACAGGGTCAGTACCACTATATACAGGGTCAGTACCACTATATACAGGGTCAGTACCACTATATACAGGGTCAGTACCACTGATATACAGGGTCAGTACCAGTACCACTGATATACAGGTCAGTACCACTTATACAGGGTCAGTACCAGTATATTACAGGGTCAGTACCACTATATACAGGTCAGTACCAGTATCCACTATATACAGGGTCAGTACACGATAACAGGCAGTACATACTAGGGTCATACAGTACCACTATATACAGGTCGTAGTACCACAATATACAGGGTCAGTACCACTTACTATACAGGCGTCAGTACCACGTATATACAGGGTCAGTACCACTATATACAGGGTCAGTACCACTATATACAGGTCGATACCACTATAATATAGGGTCAGTACCACTATATACAGGGTCAGTACCAGTACCACTATATACAGGGTCAGTTACCACTATTTAACAGGCAGTCAGTACCACTGTATACAGGGTCCAGTACCACTGTATACAGGGTCAGTACCACGTAGTATACAGGGTCAGTACCACTATATACAGGTCAGTACCAGTATATACAGGGTCAGTACCACTAGTATACAGTGTCAGTACCAGTACCACTATATACAGGGTCAGCACCAGTACACTGTTTACAGGGTCAGACCAGTATATACAGGTCAGTACCAGTACCACTGAAGTATACCAGGGTCAGACCAGTACCACTATATACAGGGTCAAGTACCATATTTACAGGTCAGTACCACTGTATACAGGGTCAGTAACACATATTACAGGGGTCAGTACCACTATATACAGGTCAGTACCAGTATATACAGGGTCAGTACCACTATAACAGTGTCAGTACCAGTACCACTATATACAGGGTCAGCACCAGTACCACTGTTTACAGGGTCAGTACCAGTACCACTATATACAGGGTCAGTACCAGTACCACTATAACAGGGTCAGTACCAGTACCACTATATACAGGGTCAGTACCAGTACCACGAATACAGGGTCAGTACCACTATATAACAGGGTCAGTACCCAGTACACTGTTTTACAGGGTCAGTACCTGTACCACTATATACAGGGTCAGTACCAGTACCACTATATACAGGGTCAGTACCACATATACAGTGTCAGTACCAGTACCACTATAACAGGTCAGCACCAGTACCACTGTTTACAGGGTCAGTACCACTTATATACAGGGTCAGTACCAGTACCACTATATACAGGGTCAGTACCAGTACACTGAATAACAGGGTCAGTACCACTATATACAGGGTCAGTACCAGTACCACGTTTACAGGTCAGTACCAGTACCACTATATACAGGGTCAGTACCAGTACCACTGTTTACAGGGTCAGTACCATATATACAGGGTCAGTACCAGTACCACTGATATACAGGGTCAGTACCACTATATACAGGGTCAGTACCAGTACCACTATATACAGGGTCAGTACCAGTACCACTATATACAGGGTCAGTACCACTATATACAGGGTCAGTACCAGTACCACTGTATACAGGGTCAGAACCAGTACACTATATACAGGTGTCAGTACCACTATATACAGGGTCAGAACCAGTACCACTATATACAGGGTCAGTACCAGTACCACTATATACAGGGTCAGTACCAGTACCACTTTTTACAGGGTCAGTACCACTATAACAGGTCGTACCAGTCCATGAATACAGGGTCAGTACCAGTACCACTATATACAGGGTCCAGTACCAGTACCACTGAATACAGGGTCAGTACCAGTACCACTGTATACAGGGTCAGTACCAGTACCACTATATACAGGGTCATACAGTACCACTATATACAGGTCAGTACCAGTACCACTTTTTACAGGGTCAGTACCAGTACCACTATATACAGGGTCAGTACTAATCAGTCAGTACCACTATATACAGGGTCAGTACCAGTAACCACTATATACAGGGTCAGTACCAGTACCTACTGAAATACAGGGTCAGTACCATATATTACAGTCAGACCAGTACCACTGTTTACAGGGTCATACCAGTACCACTATATACAGGGTCAGTACCAGTACCACTGTTTACAGGGTCAGTACAGTACCACTATATACAGGCAGTACCAGTACCACTTTACAGGTTCAGTAGCAGTAGTATACGAGGGTCTACCAGAACTTTTTTACAGGGTCAGTACCAAGTAGCCACTATATACAGGGTCAGTAACCAGTTACCACTATATACAGGGTCAGTACCAGTACCACTATATACAGGGTCAGTACCAGTACCACTGTAATACAGGGTCAGTACGAGTACACACTGTATACAGTCAGTACCAGTACACTGTATACAGGGTCAGTACCAGTACCACTATATACAGGGTCAGCCACATACCACTGTTACAGGGTCAGTACCAGTATATACAGGGTCAGTTTAGTACCACTGTATACAGGGTCAGTGCAGTACCACTGAATACAGGTTCAGTACCACTATATACGAGGGTCAGTACCACTATATACAGGTCAGTACCAGTACCACTGTTTACAGGGTCAGTACCAGTACCACTATATACAGGGTCAATACCAGTACCACTGTTTACAGGGTCAGTACCAGTATATACAGGGTCAGTACCGTACCACTATAACAGGGTCAGTAACCAGTACCACTATATACAGGGGTCAGTACCAGTACCACTATATACAGGTCGTCCAGTACCACTGATCAGGGTCAGGTACCAGTACCCACTATATACAGGGTCAGTACCACTATATACAGGGTCAGTACGCAGTACCACTTATACAGGGTCAGTACGCCACTATAACAGGGTTCAGTACCAGTACCAACGTATACAGGGTCAGTACCAAGTACCACTGATACAGGTCAGTACCAGACCATCATATATACAGGGTCAGTACCACTATTATACAGGGGTCAGTACCAGTACCACTGTTACAGGGTCCAGTACCAAGTATATACAGGGTCAGTACCAGTACCACTATATACAGGGTCAGTACCACTGTATACAGCGTTCAGTACCATACAGGGTACCCACTATATACAGGGTCAGTACCACTATATACAGGGTCAGTACCACTATATACAGTCAGTACCACTGTGATACAGGCGTCAGTACCACTATTACAGGGTGCAGTACCACTATATACAGGGTCAGTACACTAACATATACAGGGTCAGCCATACCACGTATTACAGGTCATACCATGTATACAGGGTCAGTACCACTATAACAGGGTCAGTACCAGTACCATATATACGGGTCAGTACCACAATATACAGGGTCAGTACCACTATATACAGGGTCATACACTATATACAGGGTCAGTACCACTATAACAGGGTCAGTACCAGTACCACTATATACAGGGTCATAACCACTGTTAAGGGTCAGTACCAGTACGCACTATTACAGGGTCAGTACCGACTATATACAGGTCAAGTACCACTATATATAGGGTCAGTACCACGTATACCATATTACAGGGTCAGTACCACTAATAAGGGTCCAGTACACTGGTATACAGTAGTACCATGTATACAGGGTCAGTACCACTAGTATACAGGGTCGAGTACCAGTACCATTATACAGGGTTCAGTACCACTATATACAGTTTGTCAGTACCAGTACCACTTTTTACAGGGTCAGTATCAGTACACTATATACAGGGTCAGTACCAGTACCACTATTTATACAGGGTCAGTACCACTTATTTACAGGTCAGTACCAGTACCACTATATACAGGGCAACCTATTATACAGTGTCATACCAGTACCACTTTTACAGGGCAGTACCAGTACCACTGATACAGGGCAGTACCACTATATACAGGTCAGTACCAGTACCACGTTTACAGGTGAGTACCACTTATTACAGGTCATATCCAGTACACTATATACGAGGTCATACCAGTACACTGTTTACAGGTCAGTACCCCAGTATATACAGGGTCAGTACCAGTACCACTATATACAGGGTCAGACCAGTACCACTTTTACAGGGTCTACCAGTAATACAGGTCCAGTACCAGTACCACTATATACAGGGTCCAGTACCAGTACCCACTGTTTACAGGGTCAGTACCATATATCACAGGTCAGTATCACAGTACCACTATATACAGGTCGAGTACCAGTACCACTATATACAGGGTCAGTACCAGTACCACTGTATACAGGGTCAGTACCAGTAACCCATTGTATACAGGGTGCAGTCCAGTACCACTTTTACAGGGTCATACCAGTACCACGTATTACAGGGTCAGTACAAGTACCACTATATACAGGGTCAGTACCAGTCCACTATTAACAGGGTGGACAAAAGGAAGTGGGGGTCGACTGAGATGACAACACACAGTTGATAATTATAACAATTGAAATGCTAATCCTTTGCACATGAACGCTCACTCATTCGGAACAATTACAATCAATATATATTTACTGCCAGTGTCGTTGTGTCGTTGTTTTGTTGGAAGTCTGTCCGCCCTCTCTCTCTCTCTGTTTGTTTAGATTGGATAGTTCAGAGTGACATTCATTCATGTCGTTATAGAATAGCTGTTTCGCTGGTGTCGGTCTTCGCGTTCAATGATACCGAATTCCTAGCTGCAGACTAGTAATTAATATCAAAGACTTGTTCTTATTCTGTCGGTATCGATAGTCTAAGAGTTTAACCACGTGGATGGTTAAAAGATTCAGGCACTTACTCAAACCTTTAGCTTATACTCAGGATAATTCTCGTAACTCAAACCTTGGCCCTCTCGTGGTAAGCTGGTCTGCAACCTTTAGAAATCTCGTAATTGAGGTAAGCTCGGTCTTCTCTCAAACCTTGGCCCTCTCGATATCGAGGTAAGCTGGTCTGGTGATAGAAAACCCGGGTGGGGGTTTTATTCGGAAGAGCAGAAAAGGGCCTGTCCCATGACGCCAGACCATAACTGTGCTCATGGGCGGTCCTCTGATTTAGTTAAACTCCAAAGGGAATTGGAGTTTCCTTCATTAAACAGTCCAAAATCACATTACAAAATTTCACAAACAGTATCATCCTCACTCATTCATCTTATACAACAATTAGATGTAGGCCTCATATCTGAGGCTATTGTATAAACAGCGTTATGGTAATGTGGCCGTATTGACTCCCATGAGTTTCACAAAATTGTACCAAACGGACCAGTTCGTAGCTGGATTCTTCACCGATCTTTTATACCTTCTCCAGAACATAAATGTCGTTCGGTTCTCCAGTTCTGTAAAGAAATTCCTTTGTTCTCTATGAAAACTCACTCTCTCTAWACTGTCTGGCCATGAGGCAGGATCTTCCCTAGGAATGTACGACCTCTCTGACCACAGCAGCCTGGGTGTGGGAGACAGAGGTAGGGGGATGGTGCATAGAAAAGGGCTGGTGCAGAGGGAGGGGGGAATAGTGCAGAGGGAGGGGGAAATAGTGCTCGCTGTACCCAAAGAGGGCAACGTCATGACATCACCGATGCACCTGCTAATAAACTCCCTCACCAAATTAGCGTATTCATCAATGTTGTTGTTCGACGCTATACGGAATATATCCCAGTCCACGTGATCGAAGCAATCTTGAAGTGTGGAATCCGATTGGTCGGACCAGCGTTGAACAGACCTGAGCACAGGTGCTTCCTCTTTTAGTTTCTGTCTATAGGCTGGGAGCAACAAAATGGAGTCGTGTTCAGATTTTCCGAAAGGAGAGCGGAGGAGGGCTTTATATGCTCCGCGGAAGTTAGAATAACAATGATCCAGGGTTTTGCCAGCCCATGTTGCGCATTCGATATGCTGATAAAATTTAGGGAGCCTTGTTTTCAGATTAGCCTTGTTAAAATCCCCAGCTACAATGAATGCAGTCTCAGGATATGTGGTTTACAGTTTACATAGAGTCAAGTTAAGTTCTTTCAGGGCCGTCGATGTGTCTGCTTGGGGGGGATATACACGACTGTGATTATGATCGAAGAGAATTCTCTTGGTAGATAATGCGGTCGGCATTTGATTGTGAGGAATTCTAAGTCAGGTGAACAAAAGGACTTGAGTTCCTGTATGTTGTTATGATCACACCACGTCTCGTTAATCATAAGGCATACACCCTCGCCCTTCTTCTTACCAGAGAGATGTTTGTTTCTGTCGGCGCGGTGCGTGAAGAAACCAGGTGGCTGTACCGACTCTGATAACATATCCCGAGTGAGCCATGTTTCCGTGAAACAAAGGAACGTTACAATCTGATGTCTCTCTGGAAGGCAACCCTTGCTCGGATTTTGTCTATCTTGTTCAAGAGACTGGACATTGGTGAGTAGTAATGCTCGGGAGCGGGTGCGCGATGTGCCCGTCTACGGAGCCTGACCAGAAGACCACTCTGTCTGCCCCTTCTGCGGTGCCGTTGTTTTGGGTTGCCGGCTGGGATCCGATCCATTATCCTGGGTGGTGGACCAAACAGAGGATCCGCTTTGTGAAAGTCGTAGTCCTGGTCGTAATGTTGATGAGTTGACGTTGCTCTTATATCCAATAGTTCCTCCCRACTGTATGTAATAAAACCTAAGATTTCCTGGGGTAACAATGTAAGAAATAACAAATAAAAAAACGAAATACTTAGAAACGCGAAAAGAGGCGGCCATCTCTGTCGGCGCCGGAAGTCATAACTCCATCATTTCTCTAACATAAGCTGCCTTCAACGTCGTTTTCGAGGATATGGCAGTACGTCCGGCCTCACAACCGCAGACCCCATGTATGGCGTCATGTGGGTGAGCGGTTTGCTGATATCAACGTTGTGAACAGAGTGCCACATGGTGGTGGTGGAGTTATGGCGTGGGCAGGCATAAGCTACGGACAACGAGCACAATCGTATTTTATCAATGGCAATTTGAATGCAGAGATACCGTGACGAGATCCTGAGGCCCGTTGGAACATCACCTCATGTTTCGGCATGATAAAGCACCGCCTCATGTGGATCTGAAGGTCCTGGAAGCTGAACATGTCCCAGTTCTTCCCTGGCCTACATACTCACCAGACATGTCACCGATTGAGCACGTTTGGGATGCTCTGGATCGACGTGTACGACAGCGTGTTCCAGTTCCCGACAAATTTACAGCATCTTCGCACAGCCATCGAAGAGGAGTGGGACCACATTCCACAGGCCACAATCAACACCCTGATCAACTCTATGTGAAGGAGATGTGTCACACTGTATGGCGGTCACATCAGATACTGACTGGTTTTCTGATCCTCTTCCCTACCTTTTTTGAAGGTATCTTTGACCAACAGATGCGTATCTGTACTCCCAGTMATGTGAAATCCATAGATTAGGGACTAATGAATTCATTAATTATATGAACTGTAACTCAGTAAAATCTTTTGTTGCATGTTGCGTTTATATTTCTGGTCAGCATATATCCTGAATCTGGTAATGAATGGTGCGGCTGTTGAACAAGTTGAGGAGACTAAATGACTTGGCGTTACCTCAGATTGTAAACTATCATGGTCAAAAGATTCAATGGTTGTTAAGATGGGGAGAGGTCTGTTCGTAAWAAAGAGATGCTCAGATTTTGTGACACCATATTCCAAAAAGCAAGTCCTGCAGGCTCTAGTTTTATCTTATTTTGATTATTGTCCAGTCGTGTGGTCGATTGCTGCAAGGAAATACCTAGTTAAGCTGCAGCTGGTCCAGAACAGAGCGGCATGTCTTGCTCTTCATTGTAATCAGAGGGCTGATATTAATACTATGCAGCCAGTCTCTCTTGGCTCAGAGTTGAGGAGAGACTGACTGCATCACTTCTTCTTTTTATGAGAAACAATGTGTTGAAAATCCCAAATTGTTTGCATAATCAACTGACACACAGCTCTGACACACACACTTACCCCGCCAGAGGTCTTTTCACAGTCCTCTAATACAGAACAAATTCCATAAAGCGTACAGTAATATATATATATAGAGACATAATTGCATAGACCTCCATCCCATCTCATATTGCTCAAATAAACAGAAAACCTGGTTTCAAAAAACTGATTAAGCAACATCTCGTGGCACATCACTTCTCCCATATTTGACCTAGATAGTTTGTGTGCGTGTATGGATGTGTAGGCTGTGTATGGATGTGTAGGCTGTGTGTGGATGTGTATAATGTGTGTGGATGTATGGATGTGTGTGGATGTATGTATTGATATGTAGGCTATGTGTGCCTTTTTTAAATTGATGTAGTTCTGTCCATGTAGTTCATGTTTTGTGTGGACCCCAAGAAGAGTAGCTGCTGCTTTTGCAACAGCTAATGGGGATCCTAATAGAATATAAAAATACCAATCATTTAGATTCTATATCCTGACAAAATACCAATCATTTAGATTCTATATCCTGACAAAATACCAATCATTTAGATTCTATATCCTGACAAAATACCAATCATTTAGATTCATTTAGATTCCTGACCTGAACAATGTTCTCTTGACTTTCTGAAATATATCTTCAACACTGACTGTGGTGTGTGTGTGTGTGTGTGTGTGTGTGTGTGTGTGTGTGTGTGTGTATTGTGGTGTGTGTGTGGTGTGTGTGTGTGTGTGTGTGTGTGTGTGTGTGTGTGTGTGTGTGTGTGTGTGTGTGTGTGTGTGTGTGTGTGTGTGTGTGTGTGTGTGTGTGTGTGTGTGTGTGTAGATTTCAGGTAGTGATGCAGGTTGGACGTTGGGCTACATGCTGAATCTGACCATATTGATTCCAGCCGAGGCTCCAGACACTCCTCCTCTTCCTCATGCCGGCTACGTCACCATCCTCTTCTTCACTCTCTTCTCCTCCTCTTCTCCCTCCTCCCTCTGTCTCCGATTCCTGTGGCCGCGCTGCAACTCCCAGACACAGATGATATGACACGCTGGACACCATATGGACAGTGTGTGTGTGTGTTGATTATGTGAACATGATGTTTATAAAATGTATCTCATGTTGTAATGCTTCTTATTCTCCAGTAAAGTTCAGATGTTTGAAACAAACTGACCTTACTGTCATCTACTGTCTCTTTGAAAGAATGTTCAAATGAAATACTCACCTGACATATTCAAATGATGTAAAAATGATGGATTGACTGTATGAACAGGTTAATAACAGGTGTATAACAGGTTTATAGCAGGATTGTATTGACTATATGAACAGGTTAATAACAGGTGTATAACAGGTTAATAGCAGTATTGTATTGACTATATGAACAGGTTAATAACAGGTGTATAACAGGTTAATAGCAGTATTGTATTGACTATATGAACAGGTTATTAACAGGTGTATAACAGGTTAATAGCAGTATTGTATTGACTATATGAACAGGTTATTAACAGGTGTATAACAGGTTAATAGCAGTATTGTATTGACTATATGAACAGGTTCTTAACGTTGATAAGATGTTTGTATTGAACAGGTTTATAACAGGTTTATAATAATTTATAACATGTTTGTGTTGCCTTAATGAACAGGTTTATAGCAGGTTTGTATTACATGCACAGGTTTATAACAGGTTTGTATTGACTATATGAACAGGTTTATAACAGGTTTGTATTGACATGAACAGGTTTATAACAGGTTTGTATTGACATGAACAGGTTTATAACAGGTTTGTATTGACTATATGAACAGGTTTGTATTGACATGAACAGGTTATAGCAGGTTTATAACAGGTTTATAACAGGTTGTATCGACTATATGAACACGTTATAACAGGTTTATAACAGGTTTGTATTTCCTATATAAACAGGTTTATAACAGGTTGTATTACTTGTTTATAACAGGTTAATAACAGGTTTATAACAGTTTTGTAATGAATATATGAGCAGGTTAACAGTTTTATAGCAGGTTTGTATTGACTATATGAACAGGTTTATAACAGGTTAATAACAGGTTTATAACAGTTTGAACAGAGGTTTATAACAGGTTTGTAATGACTATATGCACAAGTTTGTTACAGGTTGTATTACCTATACGAACAGGTTTATAACAGTTTGTATTGACTATATGAACAGGTTTGTAAGAGGTTTGTATTGACTATTGTCGTGGTAATTTCCTGCATTACTAAATGATTAGAGAGCAAACCACACACAAGTCAGAGTTATATTTTAAAGTCCATCTTTAATTATATGAGCTTCACCATAGCCCTTTGACTCTCAGATCAATTCAGTGTCTATAAATGAATTCTCTGAGTGCTTACAAAACAATTCTTAGTATATTTTATAGCCAAGATACACCCCTCTCAACTCACATGACGAATCACAGATCTTAGGAACATTACAAAGGGCCTTTTACTTGAAAGAGGAGTATCCCATAGCCAGATAGCATTAGCTATAAATTATCGTTCAGTTTGGTCTCTTTAGACGAGATTCTAATCTCGTTCTTGTACTTCATAGTACTAAAACATTACCTCATCAATGTCAATTCTAGATACTCCCATCTCAAATACACCCCAACCTGGAAAAACTCACTGAAGACAGTGAGCCTCTTAGGTCATATACTAGGTCAAGATAAGGGCAACATCAAGAGGGTAATACAATGTTTCCAGACACTGCCATACTCCTTCCCCCAATGGGAAAAGGAGGGAGTGACTGCGTACAGACATAGTGGAGCCCTTCACAGGGTTTCACAGATGATTCACATATTACCAGACATGTAAAAAACAAGCCTGACCCTCTCCCCTCTCTGGGCCCCAAGTGACTTTTCCCTAGAGGAGAAAGGAAAATGCAACTGCCAACAGGTATAGTCCAAAAGAAGACATTCTAATGACATAAAGATAAATAAAACATCTTATTATATATGTTACCTAACTAATTCTGATTCAGCTACGACACTATATGAACAGGTTTTAACAGTTGTATTACCTATATGAACAGCTTTATAACAGGTTGTATTACCTATATGAACAGGTTTATAACAGGTTGTATTGACTATATGAACAGGTTTATAACAGGTTGTATTGACTATATGAACAGGGTTTATAACAGGTTGTATTGACTATATGAACAGGTTTATAACAGGTTGTTATTACCTATATGAACAGGTTTTATAACAGGTTGTATTACCTATATGAACAGGTTTATAACAGGTTGTATTGACTATATGAACAGCTTTATTATATGCATATCCTAGCTTCTGGGCCTGAGTAGCAGGCAGTTTACTTTGTTCACACTTTACACCGAACGGGGAAATCGCGCCCCCAAGCCTAGAGAAGTTGTTTTTAGTTTATAGTAGGTTTGTATTTACTCCATGAACGGTTTATAACAGGTTGTATTGACTATATGAACAGGTTTATAAACAGGTTGTATTGACTATATAAAACATGTTTATTAACATTTGTATTGCCTATATGAAAAGGTTTGTAACAGTTTAAATTTCCTATATAAACAGGTTTGTAACAGTTTGTATTGACTATATAAACAGGTTTATAACAGTTTGTATTGCCTAAATATACAGGTTTGTAACAGATGCATAACAGGTTTAATAGCAGGTTTGTATTGACTATATAAACATGTTTATATCAGGTTTGTATTGCTTATATGAACAGGTTTAAAAGAGGTTCATAATAAGTGTATAAGAGGTTGTTTATTGGCTATATGAACAGGTTTATAACAGGTTTGGATTGACTATATGAATCGAATCAAAATTATTTTTAAAGCCCTTCTTACATCAGCTGATGTCACAAAGTGCTGTACAGAAACCCAGCCTAAAACCCCAAACAGCAAGCAA
>NW_019944977.1:0-12691 GCF_002910315.2 Salvelinus sp. IW2-2015
CATGTCCGCACCATTTGTTCCTGGTCGCAACATCACCAAGCAGACGCAGCACACCACTACAAAGCAGGTTGGCACACCATACACGACACACACAAGTACACACACGACACACACACACACACACACACCACACCCACACACACAACGAACAAACACACACTACAGCACACAACACACACCCACACCAACACGTATAATGTGACCAGATTAAGCCCCTAAAATGGCCTGTGCCCTGCCCAAACAAACACGGAGTGGGGACATACCAATGGAAACAGAGGAGGCTGGTAGAGGAGGCTGGTAGAGAGGCTGGTAGAGAGGCTGGTAGAGGAGGCTGGTAGAGGAGGGCTGGTAGAGGAACTGGTAGAGGAGGCTGGTAGAGGAGGCTGGTAGAGGAGGCTGGTAGAGGAGGCCTGGTAGAGGAGGCTGGTAACAGGAGGCTGGTAGAGGAGGCTGGTAAAGAGGAGACTAGTAGAGGGAGGCTGGTAGGAGGAGGCTGGTACGAGGAAGGTGGTACAGGAGGCTGGTAGAGGAGGCTGGTAGAGGAGACTAGTAGAGGAGGCTGGTAGAGGAGCTGAAAATAGAGGAGGCTGGTACAGGAGGCTGTGTAAGAGGGAGGCTGGTAGAGGAGACAGTAAGAGGAGGCTGGTAGAGGGAGGCGGTAAGAGGAGGCTGGTAGAGGAGGCTGGTAAGGAGGCTGGTAGAGGAGGTCTGGTAGATGGAGACTAGTAGAGGAGGTGGTAGAGGAGACTGTAAGAGGAGGATGGTAGAGGAGACTAGTGAGGAGACTAGTAGAGGAAAGGCTGTAAGAGGATGGCAGGGGGGGGGGTGTGGAAGAGTGCTAGAGCCCAGTCCTCTGTGGATAAACTACAGTTGAAACACACTGAATGCGTACAGAGCCAGTCGCTCTGTGGATAAACTACATGTTGAAACACCTGATGCGTACAGAGCCAGTCCTCTGTGGATTAAAGCTACCAGTTGAAACACACGGATGCGTACAGAGCCCAGTCCTCTGTGGATAAACTGAGGTTGGAGGGACACAACATTAAATTCTAAACATGAAAGAGAGATGCACTGTGAGTGAGTAGAAGTGTGTTTGTGTGTGTGTGGTGTGTGCTGTTTGCTATTCATAGCTAATTGAAATTTCCTACTCCACGTCTTCCCCCCCCTCTTCTCCATTCCTCCTCCTCCCCTCTCCGCCCTCCCACTTCTCCATCTCCCTTCTGTCCTCTCCCCACTGCCCATCCTCTCCCTCCTCTCCCCCTCCTCTTCCCCCCCTCTTCTCCATCTCCTCTGTCCTCTCCCCAACTCTCCCTCCTCTTCTCTCCATCCCTCTTCTCTTCCCCCCCTCTTCTCCATCTCCCTCTGTCCTTCTCCTCACTCCTCTCCCTCTCTCCCCTCCTCTCACCCCCCTCTTCTCCATCTCCGCCTCTGTCCTCTCCCCACTCTCCCTCTCTTCTCTCTCATCCTCTTCCTCTCCCCCCCTCTTTCCATCTTCCCTCTGTTCCTCTCCCTCACAGTCTCTCCCCTGTTTCTCTCCTCCCGCCACCCCTCACCCTCCTCTTCATTCCCAGCAGTTCTAATTAGTCATCCACAGTACACAGCGTGCCGGTCCGCTGTGTCTCTGATAGGAATCTGGAGATCTGGGGTCGCGGCTCACAGGAAATGGCTTTTACCGCCAATCATAAATGAAGCTATCACAAAATGGTCGACACGATCAGAGTAGTAGGGCTGGGGATGGGGTACTTGTTGGTGTGTGTGCGGCGCACGCACGCGTACCCGCATCCTCAAAGAGACCCTATGTGCTTGCTATCTGCCCCTAGCAACTGCTGGGGTTGAAACAAAGAAAAGCTTGTTCATTTCCTGGAGGACCGACCAGTGAAGAGTACCTCACTCAGCTCAGGTGACACAATCAAGGGCTGGAGAGAGAGAACAGGTCTGGGGAATTGAAAATTAAGTTTTTCAAAACAAATCCTCAACATCCCTGTTAGTTGGCAGCGATGGCAAGCGATGGCTAGATTTTAATAAAAAGAGTAATCCATGTTGGAGTAAGATCTTCTCTCTCTGTCCCTCTAATCACTCCATCAAATCCACAATCCTCTCATTCAGTAGGTGTCCCTCAACCCTGAAAGGGTTAAAGGTTGAGCGGAGGTTGAGGGAGAGGGAACATGGGTTGTGGAGAAGGGAGGGGGGGAACATGGGTTTATGGGAAAGGTGAGGGGGTACATTGGTTATGGGGAAGGGGGGGGGCATGGGTTATGGGGAAGGAGGGGTTTGACATGGGTTTATGGGGAAGGGATGGGGGTACATGGGTTTGGGGAAGGGGGGGACACATGGGTTATGGGGAAGGGGAAGGGGGGGACATGGGTTGTGGGGAAGGGAGGGGGGAACATCGGGTTGTGGGAAGGGAGGGGGGAAACATGGGTTCTGGGAAAGGGGGGGGACATGGCTTTTGTGGGGAAGGGAGGGGGGACAGTGGGTTTGGTGGGGAAGGGAGGGGGGACATGGGTTGCGTGGGGGAAGGGGGGACATGGGTTTGGTTTGGGGAAGGAGGGGGGACATGGTTTATGGGAAAGGGAGGAGGACATGGGTTATGGGGAAGGGGTGGGACATTGGTTGTGGGGAAGGGAGGGGGGGCAGGGGTTAGTAGGAAGGGAGGGGGACAATGGGTGTGGGGAAGGGAGGGGGGAACACTGGGGTTGTGGGGGGGGGGGGGGAAACATGGTTATCGGGGCAGGGGGGGAGACAATGGGTTTTATGGGAAGGGGAGGGAGGGGCCAAATGGGTGGTATGGGAAGGGAGGGGGAACATGGGTTTGGTGGGGAAGGCGAGGGAGGACATGGTTATGGGGACGGGGGGGAACAATGGGTTGTGGGAAAGGGAGGGGGGCATGGGTTTATTGGGGAAGGGAGGGGGAAACAATGGGTTGTGGGGAAGGGGGGGGGGGGGGCGGGGGGGGGGGGGGGGGGGGGGGGGGGGGGGGGGGGGGGGGGTGGGGGGGGGGGGCGGGGGGGGGATGGGTTATGGGGAAGGGAGGGGGGGGGGGACAGTGGGTTTATTGGGGAAGGGGGGGGGGGACAACACCACACACTGAAACATGCCTGCGCGCACGAACACAGTGAACCACACCTCACACTGGGATCCTGACCGACCAGAGGGGAGTGACCTTAATCTGATTGAGTCAAGTTGACATCTTGAATCCCTAGAGGTCCATTAAGGTCCACGGAGAGACAAGAGTGAGTTCCAACGCACAATACATGTCCAGATAGACATGACTATCAACTGAACTGCTAACCCAAACGTTTAAGCACCGAACCACAACCAGCTTAATTTAGTCTTATTAACTATTAACCAGTCTTATGTATTATTTACCAGCTTATTACTCTTGTAACCAGTCTTTTACTTTACTGATTAACCAGTCTTATTTACATTAACCAGTCTTATTTACTAATTAAACCAGGTTCTTATTACTATTAACCAGTTATTTACTATTAACAGTCTTTATTTACTATTAACGCAGTCTTTATTGTATTATTAACCAGTCTTTTATTTACTATTAAACCAGTCTTATGTACTATTAACCAGTCCTATGTTGACATTAACCATCATCATGTAACTATTAACCAGTCTTATTTACTATTAACCAGTCTTATTTCTATTAACCAGTCCTTATTTTACTATTACCAGTCTTATTTCTATTACCAGTCTTATGTTTTATTAACCAGTCTTATTTACTATTACCAGTCTTATTTCCTAGTCACCAGTCCTATGTACTTTAACCAGTCTTATGTACTATTAACCATCTTATATACTTTAACCCAGTCTTATGTTACTAATTAACCAGTCTTATTTTACTTAATTAACAGTCTTTATTTACGATATAACTCCAGTCCTATATTGTACTATTACCAGTCTTATTTAATAACCAGTCTTATTTACTATTAACCAGTCTTATTTACTAACCCTTCTTTACTGACTACGACTAGTTACTAAACTGATTCCACCCTGACTACGACTAGTTACTAAACTGATTCCACCCTGACTACGACTAGTTACTACACTGATTCCACCCTGACTAGTCATTCTAACAGACATGGACAACCATAACAGAGTAACAGACATCCTAAGAATGTGGGTCTGGCTCTGCTCCAGGGGAGGACGACTCTCCCTCTCATTGAAGCCATGGAAGTTCATGGCCGACCGCGGTACTGCAGGCATTGTTTGCAGAAAACAGGATCTCTCATTATAGTGAATGGATAAATGGGAATCTTTGTGTTCAATCTTGGTACCAACAATTGCTTCTAATACACCAGATGTATGTTCCTGATTATTTGATTATTATAAAATAACTGATTATTTTAAAATCGCACACAGAAGAAGTTATGAGGTTAATTTAGTTGCTAATGGCAGCCTGCAGTACCCCGGTCGGCCTTCAACTTGAGGTAGTCAATGAGAAGGGGGCAGCACTGAGCTAGCCTACAACGTCACTTCCTGGAGTAGCTCAAACTCCATGTTATGACTTCATGAGACCTCACCTTATTAACCGACGTCATTTGTCTTCAACCCACTACTGAGTCACAACACAGGAACGAATGGTGTCGATGGCTTTCATCCATATACAGCCATTGCTCAACCCCCCACACAGAGACGTCCAGACACAAACAGCAGTCTTTTCATTCTGTCAATCACTGACTTTAAAATCCTGGTCTGCACCTGAAGTGGAACCCTGTAGTGCAATTCTTTTAACAGCCCAGAGCACTATTGAGACCCTATTCCCTATATAGTGCACTACTTTTGACCAGGGCCCATAGACTCTGGTCAAAAGTAGTGCAGTATATAGGGAATAGGGTGCCATATGGCTCTGGTCTAATGTAGTGCACTATATAGGGAATAGGGTGCCATATGTCTCTGGTCTAATGTAGTGCACTATATAGGGGATACTAGGCCAGGCACTCAGAACACCATTACTATAGAACAGGAGAAAATCATACACTGTTATCCAAATACAAAGACACCACACACACACACACACCCCACACACCACACCCCACACACACACCACACCAACACACACACCACACCACACCACATAGAAACATCCTTTCATGACGAGCCAGCACTAAACATTCACTGTGCCAGAAGAACAGTCCTAGGAGAACCTGCCAGTGGAACGTTAGGAGAAACTGCCAGTGGAACGTTAGGAGACCCTGCCAGTGGAACGTTAGGAAGAAACCTGTGACTGCCTGGAGGAGTGGGGAACGTTAGGAGACCTGCCAGTGAACGTTAGGAGAACCCTGCCCGTTGGAGAACGTTAGGAGACCCTGCCAGTGGAACGTTAGGAAGACCCTGCAAGTGGAAGTTAGGAGAACTGCGCCAGTGGAACGTTAGGCGAACCTGCCAGTGGAACGTTAGGAGATCCCTGCCAGTGGGAACGTTAGGAGAACCTGCCAGTGGAACGTTAGAGACCCTGCCCAGTGGAACGTTAGGAGAACGTGCCAGTGGGACGTGAGGAGAACGTCGCCAGTGGAACGTGAGGAGAACCTGCCAGTGGAACGTTAGGAACCCTGCCAGTGGACATTAGAGAAGCTTGCCAGGAGCCCGGCCCCGGACCTCGCTGACAGGTGTGAGACGTGGTCAGGAGCACGCTCACAGAACGCCTGCTGGCACATTGCATGCTGGGAGCTGGGGATGCCCAGGGCTGCCGCCAGAGAAAAATGAGCGGAATTCGAGAATGCCTGCCAACCTCTCCTTCTTTCATAATTTTCTCACACACACACACACACACACCACACACACACACACACACACACACACACACACACACACACACACATACCACCCACCACACACACACATACCACCCCACACCCCACACACACACACACACACACACACACGACACAACCCACACACACACAACACAACAACACATCACACAACACACACACACACACACACACAACAATCGTATAAAGACAGTTATTTCAGTGAGAGAAATGCACTAATGGCGCCCTCTAGTGGTGAATATAGAGTAGTACTGCTTTTCTCACCTGCTTCCTTTCAGCCTCTTCTTCCTCCTCCTCCTCTTCCTCATCTTCTTCCTCCTTGGCCTTTAACCTGGTCTTATTGGTGGAGCCCAGGCCAATCAGAGAGCCAGTGGGCGGGAGTTCCTGTCCTTTCCTCAGCCTCTTCCTGTTCCTGCTCACGTTTCTACRGCGACGGCTGACCAGGAACTCCTTATACTGCGGCAGCTCAGGGATCTCTTCATCCTCTTCCTCCTCCACATCATCACCACCCTCATCCTCATCGCCCGAGAAAGACTCCTCTCCATCGAGGCTCTGGGTGACGAAGACTCTAGGTGGGCTGACGTTGTCGATGTTGTCTTCTCCAGAGAAGACGATAGCGCTGGGTTTGTGTTTTACGATACAGAACAGCTCCATGGAACTAGCCTCGCCTGCCCCTGGGGCATCTAGACACCTTTCCTGGGGGGTATCAAGGGCAACAAGGTCCAGAGTCTGGCCAGGAGAGAGGGGCGGAGAGGAGACTGGAGAGGAGGGGGGAGAAGGGATCTCCTTAGGCCTCTCCCTCTCCTCTATAGGCTCTCTAACACGCTGTTTCCCAGAGCGTCCATTCACCTCTGTGACCAGACCAGACTCTGTAGGACACACCTGTATGTGTGGAGTAGTCTCAGTCCCCGTCCCAAGCTCCACCTCAGTATCACAGCTCATAGTGGAGGTTTGGTCCACCTCATACATGTCCCACGTCTGACCCAGGGTCAGTCCACTCTCTATGGGATCTGCTTCACAGAGAGGCCTATGGTCCATGTCCACCTCATCTAGGTTTCTGTTCGTTGTGGTTTGAGCCTGAGTCGGTCCACTGTTCATGGGCTCTGGGTCTCCTGATTTTCCCCAGGGGAGGTGGTGTGAACATGGGGCTCAGGCCATCACAACACTGCACTACAGAGGTAACCTCAACCCCCTGACCCCTGACCCTCAACCTCACCGTGTCCCTGACCCTCAACCTCACGGTGACCCTGACCCTCAACCTCACCGTGTCCCTGACCTTCAACCTCACGGTGACCCTGACCCTCAACCTCACCGTGACCCTGACCCTCAACCTCACCGTGTCCCTGACCCTCAACCTCACCGTGTCCCTGACCTTCAATCTCACCGTGACCCTGACCTTCAACCTCACGGTGACCCTGTATATCCTTCAATAGAACGGTCACTGTGTCCAGAGTCTGGCCGTGTCTGTGAGGGGGCGGACGACTGACTGGAAGAGTGGCTACTGGTCATTCACACATCGCCATGGGAACTGGTTGGAGATCCTGTCATGAAGCCACGGTGGTCAGTGGGCTGTCTGCCTTGTTATCTGCACAGAGAACATTTACATTTACATTTAAGTCATTTAGCAGACGCTCTTATCCAGAGCGACTTACAAATTGGAAAGTTCATACATATTCATCCTGGTCCCCCCGTGGGGAATGAACCCACAACCCTGGCGTTGCAAGCGCCATGCTCTACCAACTGAGCCACACGGGACCAGTTCAATATTCTGTTTAGGCCTATAGGTCAACATTATCAATAATTCATTTTTGATAGGATTATAGAAGGTCAACTCTACTACAGTGACATGACTTGAAACTGAACACAGAATAAAACATTTCTTATTCATTTGAATAAAAATAAAGTGGGTCATTTTACTCCAGAATAGTTGAGAATGCCAGTGCAGATGGGGGGGGGGCAGAATAAAAAAAAAATGTAATTCAGTTACATTTAAATTTGCCATTTAAAAAGGATTCTCCACCTGGATCGAGACGAAACATCACATCTGTTTCAAGTCTGGATCTGTTTCCCGACGCATGCTCAAGATTCAGCGCTGAGAATTCTGCACAAAACTGATTTATGACCTGYTTCAAAAAACACAAAGAATTATATTCATTATTCAAAGACCTCTCTAAGCTTACTTTTCCTTGGTGGCTGTTCCCGATATTTCTATTCCCTGACCCTGTTTTAGCACAGGCTGAGTAGTTTTTTCCTTGTCGTTTCCGAATAATGTGGTGGTGGATCAACAACTGTAGCATCATGTCCTACATTGACTTGAATTTAGTTTGAATTGATCACATCTATAGCATATGCCTATGCTAATAATACCTGCTGACTTACCCTTTTACTAAAACAATGTTCTGAAGGATATCATAAGAAAAGCACAAGAGACAGAGAGAGACAGAGAGAGAGAGAGAGGCAGAGAGCGACAGAGAGAGAGAGACAGAGAAAGACAGAGAGAGAGAGACCGAGAAAGACAGAGAGAGAGAGACAGAGAGAGAGACAGAGAGAGAGCGAGAGAGCATGACAGAGAATGAATCAAATTCATATGTAGTATTTTCTTACCTGTATCTGAGACACTGTGCAGGAGAGGTTGTTAAGGAGGGAAAGAGGAACTGTCCAGACCCCAGACCCCAGAACTTAGACCCCAGAACACAGAACACAGAACACAGAACCCAGCTGAAGAGAGAGACAACAAGAAGAGAGAATTCCAGTGGATTTACAGTCCCGAGGAGAGTCTTGTAAGAGCAGCTGTATTATCCTTGGTAAGGCAGGTCCATACCATCCCAGTGTCCACTATGAGCCCTGTGACACTGCCAGTGGTCCCTTCAGCCGAAAGAAGAAAACCCAGCAGTGAACAACATGTGTTTGCATGTCATAAGGCTGAGATGCGGAGATAAGGGAGGGGGGTTTACCTCCAAGAGAGAGAGAGAGGGGAGAATGAGGAGGGACTGTGTGAGAGAGAACGAGAGGAGGGGAGAGGAAGGAGAGAGAGAGAGACAGAGAAAGAGAGAGAGAGAGGGAGGTGTTCGGTGTTAAGGACAGAATGATGAGTCTTCTTCCTTTACTACCCCATTAAACCATGAGGAGGAGAAGGAGGGGACTGGTTTGACAGACAGGTAATGAGAAGTAGGCAACATCTGTGCAGGTGTGGAGTGGAATGTGTGTGTGCTGTCTCTTATACACATCTAGATGTGTATAAGAGACAGCCTTAAACACACATTCCTCAGAGAAGAATGAAGTCACACTTTTTACCTCTCTCTCTCTCTCTCTCTCTCTCTCTCTCTCTCTCTCTATCTCTCTCGCTCTCTCTCGCTCTCTCTCGCTCTCTCTCTCCCCCTAAGCGTCTCTTCCTATCAGCAGAATCTGTTCAGTCAGCTTCTTAAAGTAAAGACAGGGTTATGGTTAGGCTGTAGAATGACAAGCTTCATTAAACACACATTCCACAGAGAAGTATGAAGTCATGCTTTTTTCCTCCCTCCTTCATCCATCTCTATCTTTCTATCTAAACGTATCTTCTCTGCAACAGAATATGATCTGTCCTCTTCTGTGCTATTTTGTTAGTTCTTTTGCGTTGTTTGAGGACGCAGAAAGAGGACGCAGATCGGGCTGCCTTTTGAGAATCCGTCGGCGAGTGAGTAAACTCCCACTGCCATCAATTCTACTTGCTAACATGCAATCGTTGGAAAATAAAATGGATGACCTATGATTACGATTATCATTAAGAATTGTAATATCTTATGTTTCAATGATTCGTGGCTGAACGACGACRCGGATAATATAGAGCTGGAGGGATTTTCCATGCACCGGTATAACAGAGATGTTACTGGTAAGACGAGGGGTGGGGGTGTGTGTCTTTTTGTCAAYAACAGCTGGTGCGCGATATCTATTATTAAWGAAGTCTCGAAGTATTGCTCACCTGAGGTAGAGTACCTTATGATAAGTTGTAGACCACACAATCTACCAAGAGAGTTCTCATCTATATTATACGTAGCAGTCTATTTGCCACCACAGACCGAAGCTGGCACTAAGACCTCACTAAACCAACTCTATAAGGCCAAAAGCAAACAAGAAAATGCTCACCCAGATGCAGCACTCCTAGTGGCCGGGGACTTTAATGCAGGCAAACTTAAATCAGTTTTAACTAATTTTTACTAGCATGTCACATGTGCAACCAGAGGAGAAGAAAACCTCTCGACCACCTTTATTCCACACACAGAGATGCGTACAAAGCTCTCCCTCACCCTCCATTTGGCAAATCTGACCATAATTCTATCCGCTTACAAGCAAAAACTAAAGCAGGAAGTACCAATGACTTCAGTATTGATACTGTAGTAGTCAGATGACGCGGATGCTAAGCTACAGGACTGTTTGCTAGCACAGACTGRAATATGTTCTGGGATTCATCCAATGGCATTGAGGAGTACACCACCTCAGTCATCGGCTTCATCAATGAGCACATCAACAACGTCGTCCCCACAGTGACCATACGTACATATCCCAGTCAGAAGCCATGGATTACAGGCAACATTTGCATCTGCAGACAACAATCAAACAAGCAAAGAGTCAATACAGGATTAAGATTGAATCCTACTACACCGGCTCTGACGCTCGTCGGATKTGGCAGGGCTTGAAACCTATTACGGAATACAAAGGGAAACCCAGACGCGAGCTGCCCAGTGACGCGAGCCTACCAGGCGAGCTAAATGCCATTTATGCTTGCTTCGAGGCAAGCAACACTGAAGCATGCACGAGAGCACCAGGTGTTCTGGATGACTGTGTGATAACGCTCTCAGTAGCCGATGTGAGCAAAACCTTAAAACAGGTCAACATTCAGAAAGCYGCAGGGCCAGAYGGATTACCAGGACGTGTACTCAAAGCATACGTGGACCAACTGGAAGGTGTCTTCACTGACATTTTCAACMTSTCCCTGGCTGYGTCTGTAATACCTACATGTTTCAWGCAGACCACCATAGTCCCTGTGCCCAAGGAAGCGAAGGTAACCRGCCTAAATGATTRCYGCCCCGTCACACTCACTTCGGTAGCCATGAAATGCTTTGAAAGGCTGGTCATGGCTCACATCAACAGCATCCGCCCGGATACCCTAGACTCACTCCAATTCGCATACCGCCCCAACAGATCCACAGATGACGCAATCTCAATCACACTCCACACTGCCCTTCCACACCTGGACAAAAGGAACACCTATGTGAGAATGCTGTTTATTAACTACAGCTCAGCATTCAACACCATATTTCCCACGAATCTCATCACTAAGCTAAGGACCCTGGGACTAAACACCTCCCTCTGCAACTGGATCCTGGACTTCCTGAAGGGCTGCCCCCAGTTGGTGAGGGTAGGTAGCAACACGTCTGCCACGCTGATCCTCAGCACTGGGGCCCCTCAGGGGTGTGTACTTAGTCCCCTCCTGTACTCCCTGTTCCCCCACGACTGCGTGGCCAAACACGACTCCAACACCATCATTACGTGTGCTGACAACACAACAGTGGTAGGCTTGATCACCGACGACGATGAGACAGCCTATAGGGAGGAGGTCAGAGAACTGTCAGTGTGGTGCCAGGACAACAACCTCTACCTCAATGTGAGCGAAACTATGGAGCTGTTAGTGGCCTACAGATTAAGGCGTGGAGAACAGGCTATAAACATCGACGGGGCTGTAGTGGAGCGGGTTCGAGAGTTTCAAGTTCCTTGGTGTCCACATCACCAACAATCTATCATGGTCCAAAGACACCAAGACAGTCGTGAAGAGGGCACGACAAAATCTTTTCCCCCTCAGGAGACTGAAAAGATTTGGCATGGGTCCCCAGATCCTCAAAAAGTTCTACAGCTGCACCATCGAGAGCATCCTGCCCGGTTGCATCACCGCCTGGTATGACAACTAGCGCCTTACAGTCAGATGCCGAGCACAGAGGGTAGTGCGTACGGCCCAGTACATCACTGAGGTCAAGCTTCCTGCCATCCAGGACCTATATACCAGGCGGTGTCAAAGGAAAGCCCATAAAATAGTCATAGACTGTTCTCTCTGCTACCGCACGCTAAGCGATACCGGAGCACCAAGTCTAGGACCAAAAGGCTCCTTAACAGCTTCTGCTTAAGCCATAAGACTTCTGAACAATTAATCAGATGGCCACCGGACTATTACACCCCCCCTTGTTGTATATTATCTATCTATATCATAGTCACTTCACCCCTAACTACATGTACAAATGACCTCAACTAACCTGTACCCCCGCACACTGACTCTGTACCGGTACCCCCTGTATATAGCCTCGTTATTGTAATGTTATTGTGTTACTTTTTATTATTTTTTACTTTAGTTTATTTGCTAAATATTTTCTTAACTCTTCTTGAACTACACTGTTGTTTAAGGGCTTGTAAGTAAGCATTTCACCGTAAGGTCTACAGTCGTGGCCAAAAGTTTTGAGAATGACACAAATATACATTTTCGCAAAGTCTGCTGCTTGTCACGACTTCCACCGAAGGTGTTTTCCTCTCCCTGTTCGGGTGGCGCTCGGCGGTCGTCGTCACCGGTCTACTAGCTGCCACCGATTCCTTTTCCCTTTTCTGTTGGTTTTGTCTTGATTGTTTTCACCTGTTTCTTGTCTGTTGTTAATTCAGGACTATTTAATCCTTCAGCCTGCTTTTGTGCGGGCTTGTTTATTTTTCTGTCTGTCGTGTTTTATTCCTGTACAGTTTGTTTTCGTTCCTGTTTTTGTGGTCATTTGTGCCTGTTGTTTTTGGCTTGGAAAAAACATTCTCTTTTGGAACTTTGCTCTCAGCGCTTGACTCCACACCCACCACTCCTAGCTATCGTGTCTTTAGATATTTTTGTCAGATGTTACTATGGA
>NW_019944977.1:17271-22736 GCF_002910315.2 Salvelinus sp. IW2-2015
TAGGCAACAACACGTCTGCCACGCTGATCCTCAGCACTGGGGCCCCTCAGGGGTGTGTACTTAGTCCCCTCCTGTATTCCCTGCTCACCCACGACTGCGTGGCCAAACACGACTCCAACACCATCATTAAGATTGCTGACGACACAACAGTGGTAGGCCTGATCACCGACAACGATTAGACAGCCTATAGGGAGGAGGTCGGAGACCTGGCACCAGGACAACAACCTCTCCCTCAATGTGAGCAAGACTAAGGAGCTGATCGTGGACTACAGGAAAAGGCGGGCCGAACAGGCCCCCATTAACATCAACGGGGCTATAATGGAGCAGGTTCAAGAGTTTAAATTACCTTGGTGTCCAAATCAACAACGATCCATCATGGTCCAAACACACCAAGACAGTCGTGAAGAGGGCACAACAAAACCTTTTCCCCCTCACAAGACTGAAAAGATTTGGAATGGGTTCCCAGATCCTCAAAAAGTTCTACAATTGTACCATCGAGAGCATCCTGAGTGATTGCGTCACCCCCTTGTATGGCAACTGCTCGGCATCTGACCGTAAGGCGCTACAGAGGGTAGTGCGAACGGCCAAGAACATCACTGGGGCCAAGCTTCCTGACATCCAGGACCTATCTACCAGGCGGTGTCAGGGGGAAGCCCCAAAAATTGTCAGAGACTCCAGTCACCCTAGTCTTAGACTGTTCTCTCTGCTACCGCACGGCAAGCGGTACCGGAGCTCCAAGTCTAGGTCCAAGAGTCTCCTCAACAGCTTCTACCCCCAAGCCAAAAGACTGCTGAGCATTTAATCCAATGGCCACCGGACTATTACATTGACCTCCCCTCCATTTGTTTTGTACACTGCTGCTACTTGCTGTTTATTATCTATGCATAGTCACTTCACCCCTACCTACATGTACAAATTACCTCTAACCTGTACCCCCACACACTGACTCGGTACCACCTGTATATAGCCTCGTTATTGTTATGTTATTGTGTTACTTTTGATAATTCTTTACTTTAGTTTATTTGGTAAATATTTTCTCAACTCTTGTTGAACTGCACTGTTGGTTTAGGAATTGTAAGTAAGCATTTCACGGTAAGGTCTACACATGTTGTTGTAACGATTTTCCTCCTCCTCTTCGTCTGAAGAGGAGGAGCAGGGATTTGACCAAAACGCAGCATTGTGAATTGACATGATATTTATTTAACAAGGAACGAAAACGAACACGAAAATATACTTGAACAAATTACAAAATAATAAACGGAGTAGACAGACCTGGACATGCGAACTTACATAAAACGAAGAACTCACAAACAGGAAAAATGACTACACAAATGAACGAACGGACAAACAAACCGAAACAGTCCCGTGTGGCGCGACAAACACAGACACAGGAGACAACCACCCACAACAATCAATGTGAAAACACCTACCTTAATATGGCTCTCAATCAGAGGAAACGTAAACCACCTGCCTCTAATTGAGAACCATATCAGGTCACCCATTAACCAACATAGAAACACATAACATAGACTGCCCACCTAAACTCACGCCCTGACCGACTAACACATACAAAATAACAGAAAACAGGTCAGGAACGTGACAATTGTATTCGACACGTGACAAATAAAGTTTGATTTGATTTATATAAATGACAGTTTAAAGATTCATTGCAGCTCATGAGAAGTCAGACACCTGGACCAGCCAGGACCATCCCAGGACCAGGCCCGGAACGGCACAGGACCAGCCAAGACCAGCCAGGACCGGCCCAGGACCAGCCAGGACCACCACCTACTGTACATATACTGTACAGACTGACAGACAGACATTTTATTTGGACATTTACATTTGAGTTACTTAGCAGGCGCTCTTAACCACTAGGCTACCTGCCGCCATAGACAGACAGACAGACACACACACACACACAGCGAACATATTTAGCTCACATACCATTACTGTACACAGAGTGAAGCAGCCATCGATCACAGAACCCTCAGTGTTCCAGAGCTTCTGGAGACCAGACAGGAATATGGAGCGGAACGTTCATCCCCGTCTGATCTGAGCTCCAAAGTAATGTCTGGAATGTTGGGGGAAATTACAGTTCCATGGTCTGGATTCTGGAATTTACACAATCCATTTAAAGTTATTTTTATGGCAACATCTTATGCGATATTGTTTGTAAAACAGCTGACAAAAAGTACCATCACTCTTTTATCATACTCCATTCCCCTTACCTCCTACGTCTCATAAGAGACTCCTAAATGTACATGGTGAGGATAGGCAACAACACATTCGCCACGCTGACCCTCAACACAGGGGCCCCTCACGGGTGCGTTCTCAGCCCACTCCTGTACTTCCTGTCCATCCACGACCGTGTGGCTGCGCACGACTCCAACACCAGCATTAAGTTTGTTGACAACACGGCGGTGGTAGGCCCGATCACCGACGACGATGAGACAGACTATAGGGAGGAGGTCAGAGACCTGGCAGGGTGGTGTCAAGACAACAACCTCTCCCTCAACGTGAGCAACACAACGGAGCTGATCGTGGACTACAGGAAATGGAGGGCCGAGCACGCCCCCGTTCACATCGACGGAACTGCAGTGGAGCGGGTGGAGAGATTCAGGTTCCTCTGTGTCCACATCACTAAGGACCTATCATGGTCCACACACACCAACACAGACATGAACAGTCCACAACTACGCCTCTTCCCCCTCAGGAGGCTGAAAATATTTGGCATACCCCTGCCCATTGATTCAGTACTGGTACCCCGTGTATATAACCTAGTTATACCTGGTACTTCCTGTATATAGTTATCATTGACTCAGTACTGGTACCCCGTGTATATAGCCAAGTTATTACCTGGTACTTCCTGTATATAACCTAGTTATCATTGACTCAGTACTGGTATCCCGTGTATATAACCTAGTTATTACCTGGTACTTCCTGTATATAGTTATCATTGATTCAGTACTGGTACCCCGTGTATAAAACACCACAGCCCCCCATCCTGGCTAACACCCACACCCCCATACCTGGCTAACAACCACAGCCCCCCATCCTGGCTAACACCACACCCCCACCTGGCTAACACCACGCCCCCCATCCTGGCTAACACCACATCCCCCCATCCTGGCTAACACCACATCCCCCCATCCTGGCTAAACCACCACAGCCCCCCCCCCCCCCCATCTGACTGCTGTTTGTCTGTTTTCTCTTCCTGTTGATGCAGCACCACATCAGAGAGTTGGTCACCAGATCTAAAGCCTCCACCCCACCCCTAGGTGTCTGGTAAAGGCATGCCCTCCCTACGCCCTCTGTGGTGGAGCCCATCCCCAGGTTGTCTGTGGAAGGCATACGCTCCCTGTGCCCTCTGGTGGTGGAATTCCCATCCCCAGGTGTCTGGTGAAGCATACCCTCCCTGTGCCCTCTGGTGGTGGATCCCATCTCCAGATGTCTGGTGAAGTCTTACCCTCCCTGTCCCTCTGGGTGGTGGATCCCATCCCCCAGGGGTCTGGTGGAAGGCATACCCTCCCTCTGCCCTCTGGTGGTGGATCCTATCTCCAGATGTCTGGTGAAGGCATGCCTCCCTGGCCCTCTGTGGTGGTGGATCCCATCCCCAGGTGTCTGCGACTGTACCTCCTTCACTAAAAATGGCTGCAGTGACGCCCATCCTAAAGTAACAAGGACCCGGAGTTACCTGACTGGACCCGGATAACCTGACGGGAGCCGGATAACCTGACTGAGCCGGATAACCTGACTGGACCCGCGATAACCTGACTGGAGCCGGATAACCCGACTGGAGCCGGATAACCTGACTGGACCCGGATAACCTGACTGGACCCGGATAACCTGACTGGGGGACCCGGATAAACCTGACTGGACCCGGATAACCTGACTGGAGCCGGATAACCTGACTGACCCGGATACCTGACTGGACCCGGATAACCTGACTGGACCCGGATAACCTGACTGGAGCCGGATAACCTGACTGGACCCGATAACCTGACTGGACCCGGATAACCTGACTGGAACCGGATAACCTGACTGGACCCGATAACCTGACTGGACCCGGATAACCTGACTGGACCCGGATAACCTGACCTGCGACCGCGGATAACCTGAACAACTAACCGCCTATTTCCAACCTCCCGTTTCTTGCGAAATTCTTGAGGCGTTTAGTTGCCACCCAACTACAGTGTCACCTGACAACCATGACCTGTGTGAACCTCTCCAATAAGGGTTCCGGGTCAAGCACAGCACAGAGATTGCCCTGGTCAAAAGTCATCGAAAAATTTCCTCATTGCAGCTGACTCCTAAAACCCCCCCCAGCCCATCTCTCACCTTCCTCCCCCGTCTCTGATCAACTGTCTCCAGGCCCATCTCTCTACCTCCCTCCCCCGTCTCTGATCAACTGTCTCCAGGCCCATCTCTCACCTCCCTCCCCCGTCTCTGATCAATTGTCCCCAGGCCCATCCTCACCTCCCTCCCCCGTCTCTGATCAACTGTCTCCAGGCCCATCTCTCACCTCCTCCCCCGTCTCTGATCAACTGTCTCCAGCCCATCTCTCACCTCCCTCCCCCGTCTCTGATCAACTGTCCCCAGGCCCATCTCTCACCTCCCTCCCCCGTCTCTGATCAACTGTCTCCAGGCCATCTCCCTCCCCCGTCTCTGATGTCAACTGTCTCCAGGCCCATCTCTACCTCCCTCCCCCGTCTTGATCAACTGTCTCCAGGCCCATCTCTCACCTCCCTCCCCCGTCTCTGATCAATTGTCCCCAGGCCCATCTCTTCACCTCCCTCCCCCGTCTCTGATCAACTGTCTCCAGGCCCATCTCTCACCTCCCTCCCCCGTCTCTGATCAAACTGTCTCCAGGCCCATCTCTTCACCTCCCCTCCCCCGTCTCTGATCAACTGTCCCCAGGCCCATCTCTCACCTCCCTCCCCCGTCTCTGATCAACTGTCTCCAGGCCCCATCTCCCTCCCCCGTCTCTGATCAACTGTCTCCAGGCCCATCTCTCACCTCCCTCCCCCAGTCTCTGATCAACTGTCTCCAGGCCCATCTCTCACCTCCCTCCCCCGTCTCTGATCAACTGTCCCCAGCCCATCTCTCACCTCCCTCCCCCGTCTCTGATCAACTGTCTCCAGGCCATCTCTCACCTCCCTCCCCCGTCTCTGATCAACTGTCTCCAGCCCCACTCTCACCTCCCTCCCCCATCTCTGATCAACTGTCTCCAGGCCCATCTCCCTCCCCCGTCTCTGACCAACTGTCTCCAGGCCCATCTCTCACCTCCCTCCCCCGTCTCTGATCAACTGTCTCCAGCCCATCTCTCACCTCCCTCCCCGTCTCTGATCAACTGTCTCCAGGGCCCATCTCTCACCTCCCTCCCCCGTCTCTGACAAACTGTCTCCAGGCCCACCTCTCACCTCCCCCCCCCATCTCCTGATCCAACTGTCTTCCAGGCCATC
>NW_019944977.1:27011-30228 GCF_002910315.2 Salvelinus sp. IW2-2015
TACAGCCAAGTTATTACTGGTATTCCTGTATATAGTATTTTGATTTTCCATTGATTCAGTCTGGTACCCTGTATTACAGCCAAGTTATTACCTGGTAACTTCCTGTATATAAGTTATCATCGATTCAGTTACTGGTACCCCGTGTATACAGCCAAGTTATTACCTTGGTACTTTCCGTGTATAGTAAGTATTCATTGACTCAGTACTGGATACCCGTTGTCATAAGCCAAGGGTTAAATTAAAAAAAAAAAAAAAACCTGGTCTTCCTGTATATAGTTATCATTGACCAGTACTGGTACTACCCCGTGTATACAGCCAAGTTATTACTGGTACTTCTGTATATGTTATCATCGATTCAAGTATGGTCCCCGTTATAACAGGCCAAGTTATAACCTGGTACTTCCTTATATTAGTTATCATGATTCAGTACGGTACCCATGTGTTATATAGCCAAGTTCATTACCTGGTACTTCCTGTATTAGAGTTATCATCGGATTCAAGTACTGGTACCCTGTGTTATACAGCCAAGTTTACCTGGTTACTTCCTGTATATAACCGGTAATTGGTTATCATCGATTCGAGTCACTGTACCCCGTGTTTACAGCCAAGTTATTACCTTGGTACTTTCCTGTATATATTATCATCGATTCGAGTACTGGTACCCTGTGATAAGCCAGTTTTACCTGTACTTCCTGATATAGTTATCATGCGATTCAGTACTGGTACCCGTGTATACTAGCCAGTTATTACCTGGTACTTTCCTGTTATAACTAGTTTCACTCGATTACTCAGTACTGGTAACTGACCCTGTATACAGCCAAGTTATTACCTTGGTACTTCTGTATATAAGTTATCATTTCGGATTCAGTACTGGTACCGTGTATCACAGCCAAGTTATTACCTGGTACTTCCTGTATATAGTTATCATTGATTCGTTACTGGCTTACCCCGGTACTAAGCCAAGTTATTACCTGGTTACTTCCTGTTATATGTTATCATTGATCAGTACTTGGGTATCCGTGTTATAACCTAGTTTATACCTGGTATTCCATGTATATGGTTATGCATCATTCAGTACTGGTACCCCGTGGTATAAGCCAAGTTATTATACCTGGTACTTCCTGTATATAGTTATCATTTGATTCAGTCACTGGTACCCCTCCCTCCCCCGTCTCTGACCAACTGTCTCCAGGCCCATCTCTCACCTTCCTCCCCCGTCTCTGATCAACTGTCGCCAGGAAATCAACAACTGGGTGACATCCAATCTACTCAAAGTCAACACAAATAGAACTAGAGGTCATGCTGGTGGACCCCAAGGCTCTCCTCAAGACAGTGGGTGACCTTGTGATGTCCATCGACAGCTGCATTATCTGCCCATCATCTGAGGACAGACACCCGAATGTCATCGTGGACCCCACTCTCTAACCTACAAGCTCCACATCAAGTCTGTCACCAAAATCTACCTCGTTTTCCCTCCGTAACATCTCCTGACTCTGACCATCCCTCACGGACCCGGTAGCAGAGATACTCTCAAACGCTTTTGTGACATCACATCTGGACTACTGCAACGGAGTCCTATTTGGGGTGTCCGGTAAAGTCCTGGATAGACTCCGGTACGTCCAGAACTCCACTGCCAGGGTCAACACGCACACCGAACCCTGGGAACCCCCACTCTTCACCACATTCACTGGCTCCCAGTCAAATTCCGCATTACCTAGCAAGATCCTGCTCCTCACCTACAAGGCTCTCCATGGTCCCTTCATACCTCTCATTACCTTCACTCTCTCTGAGGGTCACACTATAGACAGAGAGAGTTGTTCTGTGGATGTAGCCCAAATAAATGCTTCTCAGAGTTCAAGTAACAGACATCTCATCATCAACTGTTCAGAGGAGACTGTGTGATGACCCAACACAACTCCAGGCTGTGTTTTTTTTAGTTTTTATTTAACCTTTAACCTTTTCTTATTTACAATGACGGCCTACACCGGCCAAACCTGGACGACGCTGGGCCAATTGTGTGCCGCACTATGGGACTCCCAATCACGGCCAGTTGTGATACAGCCTGGTTTCGAACCAGGGTGTCTGTAGTGACGCCTCTAGCACTGAGATGCAGTGTCTTAGACCGCTGTGCCCCTCTCCAAGAAGGAGAGTGATGGAGTGCTGCATCAGATGACCTGGCCTCCACAATCACCCAACCTCAACTCAATTGAGATGGTTTGGAATGAGTTGTACCGCAGCGTGAAGGAAAAGCAGCCAAAAGGGCTCAACATATTTGGGAACTCCTTCAAGACTGTTGGAAAATCATTCCAGGTAAAGCTGGTTGAGAGAATGCCAAGAGTGTGCAAAGCTGTCATCAAGGCAAAGGATTGCTACTCTGAAGAATCTAAAATATATTTTGATTTGTTTAACACTTTTTTGGTTACTACATGACTCCATGTGTAATTTCATAGTTGTGATGCCTTCACTCTTATTCTACAACGTAGGTACAACGATGTGCGCTGAGAGTCGGAAGCAAGTTCAGGGAGTGTTTTAACAAATAAACACAACATAATACAAAAATAAGAAACACGAACAATGCACAGAACTGACACAGGAACAGAAACAATAACGCCTGGGGAAGGAACCAAAGGGAGTGACATATATAGGGAAGGTAATCAAGGAGGTGATGGAGTCCAGGTGAGTCTGATGACGTGCAGATGCGCGTAACGATGGTGGCAGGTGTGAGCCATAACGAGCAGCCTCGTGATCTAGAGGCTGGAGAGGGAGCACACGTGACAGTAGGAAAGAGTAAAAATAAAGAAAAACCCATTGCCATCAATTCTACTTGCTAACATCAATTGAATTGAAAATAAAATGGATGACCAATGATTACGATTATCCTACCAACGGGACATTAAGAATTGTAATTTGTTTCACCGAGTCGTGGCTGAATAACGACACGGATAATATAGAGCTGGAGGGATTTTCAATGAAAGGGCAGAACAGAGATGCAACTGGTAAGACGAAGGGTGGGGGTGTGTGTCTATTTGTCAATAACAGCTGGTGCGCGATGTCTAATTCTTCCGGCGCCGAAAAGAGATGGCCGCCTCGCTTCGTGTTCCTTGGAAAATATGCAGTATTTTGTTTTTTTACGTGTTATTTCTTACATCGGTACCCCGGGTAATCTTAGGTTTCATTACATACAGTCGGGAGGAACTACTGAATATACGATTAACGT
>NW_019944977.1:32470-42349 GCF_002910315.2 Salvelinus sp. IW2-2015
TTAAGTAATATGTTATCTTTTTTTAGAAAACTTTGGTAAGGGTGGAGATAAACAACTTCTCCTTTGGGTCGCTCATGGATGATGGCATCTCAGGGGTATTGATCGTGTTCTTTCTGCGATTGGTCTTTACCCTTCTGAAGGCAATGAACTGTGCAGCGGTGGTTATTCACTGGCCTATCCAGGCTCCTTGCGCACCAGAACAGGAGCTATTCAATAAGTAAGTTTTGAATTGCGCCGTCCTGGACGTATTTGCGGTTCCATATCGAAGTAGAGTGGAAACAACACGATCTACAGAGATTGTTTCAGAATTGTGTTGGGCAGAGGGTTATAGTCTTGTCCAAGCAGAACGCGTCTTTGCCTGGGTTTTGTCAGAGTCACATCCAGGCCCATTCAATCCCTTTCCCTGGTGGTTTGAGGTGCGCACGCCTTCCACACGCACCTGCCCACCGTACTCCTGTGAGACTGGGTCTCACAGGCTCTGTAAATGTTGACGTCCAAACGGCTGCATCTATAGTTTAGGACGGTTGCGGCGCGACCTTCGAACGGGGTGGAGATAACGTTTGCGCTCTACGGCAGTTTATCTTCTGATCTCAATCTGTCTCCAGGCTCTTTACTGTGCCGCTCATCTCTCGCACCACCGTCTCCCTGCTCGACGAACAGCTTAATGAAGCCATCTTCTATCACTTATTCTGGTCGTGGAGGTCAATACCTTTGGGGGCCACGGTGGACTCCAGCGTCTCCGTCGAAGGAACTGGCTTGTTCAATCCAACTGTCCATCCGGCCGACATCCGATCGTTCTCACACCTGCAGGCGGCCGTCGGGATGAAACCTCGGGCCTACATGGGAATATCCAGTTGTTGTGCGGTTCTACATAACAGTCACCGCAGGGCTGATGCAAGATTAGTTTTCCGGCGGAGATGGGTAAAACTCACCGCTGCTAATCCCACAGCTTTATTGCGTCATGTGCATCAAAACTGTGTTGTCCAGGCGTCCTGCAGACACACATTTGCTCTCTCGTAAGCCTCTCCTCTGCAATTTCTGCGACCCCACACTCTCTGATCATAACTGTCCTCCATTGGAACCAGCAGATTGTTTGTGGTGTGTGGGGGTAGATTATTGGAGGACCAAAAAAGCCGATACTTGATCATTCGGCGCCTCACAACGCATTGCCTCTCGAAACATTCGTTTCTTTTTTACAATTTGTATTTATTTGCAAATACAATGGCAATTACAACAATACTGAATTACCTTTATTTTGGTTAAACTTAATAATACATAGGCGAGTCAATAAAATCGATTATTTAACCCTCAAATTAAATACTGACAGACATGTTTTTACAAGGTTTGGTTTAAATAATTTGCAAAAAACTAAGTGTTGGCAGAAGAAAGTTTTTTTTTTTTTTTTTTCTTTTTAAATAGGCAAGAATCGGCATCCCATTATATTACGATTTCCGATTGTTATGCAAACATTCTACAATTCGATTAATCGGCTCGACCTCTAGTACACTTCACCATAGTTAGCAGGTCTTCTTGCTCGGTGTTGGGGTCCGGCAGGATGAGGATGACACCCTCTTGTCTGTCAGAGGGCTATGGTGTTACCACTTCTCGATTCAAGCATACAGAGATGGGCGTCGTAGTGAGGCGGTTGTCGGTAAACTACGAGTGCAACAGCCATCTCTGCCAATTCTCGCAATTTTAAAAATAGTTAGACCCCACGGAGAAGGAGTGTTCTTCTTGTTTTCTCGCATTACGGCAGTCCGAGGCCAAATCAGGACATGAAATAAAACAATTTATTTTTTTTTACACAAATCTTACAGGAATTTGCTTTTTTAAGATTCCTCTAGATGATTTGCAAAGTTTTATCTAAACCTCTTTAATTCTATCTAACATACTGAATTATTTTAATATGTATCAAAGGAACGCTGTGGTATGTTTATCATATTTGGATTTGGAAAACCTAAGCAAGAAACTCAAAATACAGTATTGTTCCATATTTTGATGTCCTGCGTTTGTTAACGATGAGTTTTTGAGCCCCTCAGCTTGTGATTGGTCCTGCATCTCGATGGCCCATAGTCGGGCTCGGCCCAGACTGTGTGAACCCAGCGTCATTTATCAAGGTTGTTTGGTCCTGGCTGGATTATGCGGAAGGGCTTTGTCCGTCACATAACCATATACAAACAGTCAGTCAGACCTGCTCAGACGCAGGCATAACAAGGTGTTTCCTGGCTGGATACTAAGGGAAGCTGTGGCTCGGGCACATTCACCTTTAGAAGCAACATGCTACAGTGCGAGACTGTAGACCAAGGTTGATAGGGTTATGCAGAGGGTCTGTAATTCCTTGTGCTGATATGTGGGGGATCGTACGCTGACTGGCAGACAGAGACTATACAAACAGTCAGAATTGCCCTCGCTAGTTATCAGGCATACTGGTGAAGCGGGAACGACCCTCGCGCAGGTGAGTGAAGGTAGAAACAACATTTCGCACTTCGCTGACCCTCACAAACCGGGGGCCACAAGGGTGGTGTAGCCTTTCCCTGACTCCGCCATAGATATTGTGAGCCTTGGGTCTACCCTGGACTGGTGTTGCGTGGCCTGCAACGCTCAAACTGCTATATCATTATGTTCCGTGCAGTTTGCATTAAAAGAGTGCATGCGGGGGCACAGGACTCGCATAATCTTCCGATGTCGTTCCCGACTGCCACTGCCGGCAACTTATAGGTTCTCTTCACCCGGCTATCCAAAAGATTATGATGATTCCAGAAGGGGAGGTCAGTAAGGTGCATCAAGCAGCTTCTCATCTCAGGCCATGCAGACTGGTTAAACAGGTCGAAATCAATGAAACTGCAGGAGAGGCTGCTGTCAAACTATACTGACTCAAATCTCTGGACTATCTTTAATAAATGGATCTGACTATGCGCAACTTGTAATATGATGCGGCGGACTTTAATTAATCGGGTGTTAGTTCACAGTATCTCATCTATTTTAAACGTCTCTCATAGTTATTAATCGTCTTGTTACTAGGCTTGTATTTTTTGTAAGGGACCCATCAGGTGAAACACTAGGCACTCGCTTGTGGCCAATGCCCGCCTTCTCCAGTTGGAAAGCATCCATCGCTCATGTGGGCCAATATATTTATATGTACAGATATTCTCAATTCCACATCCTTTGCTACGACACTGGTCCGGTATGATATCAGGTAGTTGTTGGGAAGTGTTAGATTACTTGTTAGTAGGGATTGGATTTGATACTATATGTCCGTAAACACACCAGCCCGCTGGTCTGTCGCCATTGGCTCTGAGGACGCGGCTGGGAATCCGTCTGGGCCTGCACCCTTGCGAGGGTTAACCGGTTTAAAATTTTTTACTCACCTCGGCTGCAGTGAAAGGGAGCTCCGAGGTGTTTTGGTAGGGTGGCCGTGTAGTTGGTCACTGTCAGAGAGGCGTCAACTGTAGTTGGTCACCGCCCTTGAAAAGCGGCGGCAAAAGGCAAGTTTTGTTTTCGGCTACTCACTCGGCAATATACATCTGCTAATTTTGCTGTGTATGTGACCAAATAACATCTTGCTAACCGTTGTGTTGTGACCATTAACATTGCTAAACGTATGTGTACCTAATATGTGTCTGGCTATGCGCATGTTGTATGTGAGCTAATAACAGTCTGTACCCTGATGTGTTCATTGTGAGTCAGATGAACAATCGCTGCCTAACCATTGAATAATGCTGACCCAATAACATCTATACCTATAGGGGTACCCTCATGGTGTACTGTGACCAATAAAATCTGCTTGGAACCATGTGTATGTGACCAATCGAGACGTCGTTGCTAAGCGTATGTGTTATTTGTTGATCATTTTATTTGTAATCTGCTCACCCTGTGTATGGTTGACCAATACATCAATGTAACCATGTGTATGGTGCACCAAATAAACAATCTGCTAACCATAGTTGCTCTGTGACCTCCAGATAACATTCTGCTAACGCAGAGTGTTGTTGTGTAGGATAAAACACGTCTTGAACTACAATGAGTTATGTGACAATAACATCTGCGTACCATACAGTGTATTGTTGACCAGACAACATCTGCTAATACCTTCTTTTTGTGTCTGAGCTGTTGAATTTTCGACTCGATTTTGTCTCCTGTAGCTGGGAGACTTAGCCCTGTTTGATTTGCCTTGCGGAGGAGAAATAGCTACTGTTATGTATCGGTTCATGCTTCCGGTCACCTTTGTCTGGTGTTAAAGCAGTGGTTCGCGCTTTCAGTTTCAACGCGAAATGCTTGCTGCCGTCAATCACGGTCTGGTTTGGGAATGTTTTTATTTTTCGTTGCTGTGGGTACGGGGAGGACATCGTCAATGCAAAACTTCCTAATGAAACTTCGCTATCAGGCGCTACAAGCATATTCGTCAATATTGTTGTTGGACGGCGATGCGGAACATATTTCCATCCGTGGTGATCGGAAGCCAGTCCCTTGAAGCGGTGGATTCAGAATGGTCGGACCTAGCGTTAGAAACTGTAGACTGAGCGCGGGAGCTTGTTTGTTTTGAGTTTTTTGTTATGTAAGGCGCGCTTTTGGAAAAAAACCATTCAACAAATGGAGTCGGTGGTCCTTTTCCGAAAGGGGGGGGGGGAGGGCCTTATAAGCGTCGCGGAAATTAGTTCTAACAATGGTTCTAGGTGTTTTTCCCAAGCCTGGCTAGCACAATCGATATGCTGATGAAATTTAGAGTTTTGTTTTTAGATTTAAGGCCTTGTAAAAATCCCAGCTACGTGAATGCAGCCTCAGGGTGTGTGGTTTCCAGTTTAGCAAAGAGTCCAGATAAGTTCGTTCAGGGCCATCGATGTGTTTGCTTGGGGGGGAAATGTTTTAATACGGCTGTGATTAATGAATTGAACGCGAATCCCTATTTGGTAAGATAATGCGGTCGACATTTGATTGTGAGGAGTTCTAAGATCAGGTGAACAGAAGCGACTTGAGTTCTTTGTGTGTTGTTAATGATGATCAGCACCACTTTCTGGTAATCATAAGGCATACCCGCCCTCTTCTCACCGAAAGATCGTTTGTGTTCTCTGTCGGGCGATGCATAAGAAACCAGCTGGTGCACCGACTCCGTTGCAGTCCTTGAGTTAGCCATGGTTTCAGTGAAGGCAGAGGCACGTTGCATATCCTGGATGTCCTCTCTGGAAATGCTACCACGTAGGCTCAGGAATGTTCATCATACCATTATTGTCAAGAGACTGGGGACATTGGCGGAGTATATAAGACTAGGGAGATGGGACGCCGCTGATGTGCCTCTTCGAAGCTCAAATGCCCTTAACGTAGACGCACTCCGTTCCCCCGCCACTTTTCTTTTCGGCGTCGCAACAGCGGTCGCCTTGGCCTGGCGATCAGTTATCAGTTGTTATTGTGTGGAAGAGCAAGAACACTGGATCCGTTTCGGGAAAAGTCATAATTCCTGGTCAGGACACGATGAATGAGTTACTGCCATGCCGTTCTGTACCACCACTCATTCATATATCTTTATGTACATATTCTTTATCCCTTTACACTTGTGTGTGTGTGTAAGGTAGTAGTGTGGAATTGTTAGGTTAGATTACTGTTGGTTATTACTGCATTGTCGGAACTAGAAGCACAAGCATTTCGCTACACTCGCATTAACATCTGCTAACCATGTGTATGTGACTAATAAAATTTGATTTGATTTGATTTAATACTAAAGAAGTCTTGAGGTATTGCTCACCTGAGGTAGAGTACCTTATGATAAGCTGTAGACCACACTATCTACCAAGAGAGTTCTCATCTATATTATTCCTAGCCATCGATTTACCACTACAGACAAACGCTGGCACTAAGACCGCACTAAACCAACTTTATAAGGCCATAGGCAAACAAAAAAATTCTCACCCAGAAGCGGCGCTCCTAGTGGCCGGAGACTTTAATTCAGGCAAACTTAAATCATTTTTACCAGCATGTCACATGTGCAACCAGAGGAAAAACAATTCTAAACCACCTTTACTCCACCCATAGAGATCCATACAAAGCTCTACCTCGCCCTCCATTGGTCAAATCTGACCATAATTCTATCCTCCTGATTCCTGCTTACAAGCAAAAACTAAAGCAGGAAGTACCAGTGACTCGCTCAATATGGAAGTGGTCAGATGGCGCAGATGCTACGAGCAGGACTGTTTTGCTAGCACAGACTGGAATATGTTCCGGGATTCATCCAATGGCATTGAGGAGTATTTCACCTCACTCATCGGCTTCATCAATGAGTGCATCGACGACATCGTCCCCACAGTGACCGTACGTACATATCCCAACCAGAAGCCATGGATTACAGGCAACATCTGCATCGAGCTAAAGGCTAGAGCTGCCACTTTCAAGGAGCGGGACAATAATCTGAACGCCAATAAGAAATCCCGTTATGCCCTCAGACAAACCATCAAACAAGCAAAGCGTCAATACAGGATTAAGACTGACTCCTACTACACCGGCTCTGATGCTCGTCGGATGTGGCAGGGCTTGAAAACTACTACTGATCCTCAGCACTGGGGTCCCTCAGGGGTGTGTACTTAGTCCCCTCCTGTACTCCCTGTTCACCCACGACTACGTGGCCAAATACGACTCTCACACCATCATTACGTGTGCTGACAACACAACAGTGGTAGGCCTGATCACCGACAACAATGACACCGCCTATAGGGAGGAGGTCAGAGAACTGTCAGTGTGGTGCCAGGACAACAACCTCTACCTCAATGTGAGCGAAACTATGGAGCTGTTAGTGGCCTACAGATTAAGGCGTGGAGAACAGGCTATAAACATCGACGGGGCTGTAGTGGAGCGGGTTCGAGAGTTTCAAGTTCCTTGGTGTCCACATCACCAACAATCTATCATGGTCCAAAGACACCAAGACAGTCGTGAAGAGGGCACGACAAAATCTTTTCCCCCTCAGGAGACTGAAAAGATTTGGCATGGGTCCCCAGATCCTCAAAAAGTTCTACAGCTGCACCATCGAGAGCATCCTGCCCGGTTGCATCACCGCCTGGTATGACAACTAGCGCCTTACAGTCAGATGCCGAGCACAGAGGGTAGTGCGTACGGCCCAGTACATCACTGAGGTCAAGCTTCCTGCCATCCAGGACCTATATACCAGGCGGTGTCAAAGGAAAGCCCATAAAATAGTCATAGACTGTTCTCTCTGCTACCGCACGCTAAGCGATACCGGAGCACCAAGTCTAGGACCAAAAGGCTCCTTAACAGCTTCTGCTTAAGCCATAAGACTTCTGAACAATTAATCAGATGGCCACCGGACTATTACACCCCCCCTTGTTGTATATTATCTATCTATATCATAGTCACTTCACCCCTAACTACATGTACAAATGACCTCAACTAACCTGTACCCCCGCACACTGACTCTGTACCGGTACCCCCTGTATATAGCCTCGTTATTGTAATGTTATTGTGTTACTTTTTATTATTTTTTACTTTAGTTTATTTGCTAAATATTTTCTTAACTCTTCTTGAACTACACTGTTGTTTAAGGGCTTGTAAGTAAGCATTTCACCGTAAGGTCTACAGTCGTGGCCAAAAGTTTTGAGAATGACACAAATATACATTTTCGCAAAGTCTGCTGCTTGTCACGACTTCCACCGAAGGTGTTTTCCTCTCCCTGTTCGGGTGGCGCTCGGCGGTCGTCGTCACCGGTCTACTAGCTGCCACCGATTCCTTTTCCCTTTTCTGTTGGTTTTGTCTTGATTGTTTTCACCTGTTTCTTTAAGGGTACTATGTCCAAAACGGACTAATATTAACAAACCCCCCCCCCCCCCCCCCCCTCCATTTGTTTTTATTATCTATGCCCACATCAATTCACTCCCCACCTACATGTACAAATTACCCAAACAACCTGTAAACCCCCCGCACCACTGACTCGTACCGGTACCCCTGTATATAGCCTTCTTATGTTATGTTTTTGTGTTACTATTGTATAATTATACTTTTATTTATTGATAAATATTTCTAAACTCTCTTGAACTGCCTGTTGTTAAGGCTTGTAAGTAAGCATTCACGTAATGTCTACAGTTCCGTGCCAAAGGTTTTGAGAATGACAGAAGCTTCTCAAATATAAATTTGTGATGCAGCCATTCTTGCTATAATCATATGCTTGATTTCAGAATTTGTGGTTTTGTTTGTCCACCCGCCTCTTGAGGAGTGACCACAAGGTCCAATGGGATTTAAGTCTGGGGAATTCATGGCCATGAACCAAAAATATCGATGTTTTGTTCCCCGTAGCCAACTTAGTTATTCACTTTTGCCTTAATATGGCAACGTGTACAATAAATCCCCACACTGTCAAATCAGTATAGCATTCAGCCCTATAGGAGAGATCACATTGCACAATAAACGCTCTCTTTCTCTCTCTCGCATTCTGTCACTCCTAGAAGACCACGTATGAATGCCGATTAGGCAAGTAAAGCAGAGACCCTCCATGACACAAGCTACCCCAGCCTGCCTGTAACTATGCTGATGTTGCTGCCTGCCATATTTTCATAACACATTCCTCTTATAACAGGCAACATGGTGATGACAAATATAGGGGGGGAGAGGTGTAGAAGGAGGATAGGGAGAGAGGGAGAATGGTGTAAAAATTAAAAAAAACGTATTTTATACGACTAGAAAGTTAGAAACAGCCCCCATCCTTTCCACTGTACTCAGAGAGAGAGAGAGAGAACACAGTCTAATAAAATCCTTCTCTTCTTTCATCTATTTTATAATGTAATTTAAGCTAGCAAGTTCATTAAGAAAAATTTTATTTACAATGGACACTACGTGGGAACAGTGGGTTAACTGCTGTTTCAGGAAGCAGAACGACAGATTTATTACGCTTGTCAGCTCGGTATTCAATCTTGGCAAATCTACTGGCCTCTAACCCGGTTCACCTGCCGACTCCTACTGCATTCCTCTAACCACTAGGCTTACCTGCCGCCCCTCCACTTACACTAGCTTACCTGCCTCCTCTACACTCAACCACTAGGCTCCTTCCACCTCTACACTCGAACCACTAGCTACCTGCCTCCTCTACACTCTAAAAACCACTAGCACTACTGCCGTCCCACACTCTAACCATAGCTACCTGCCTCCTCTACACTCTAACCACTAGGACTACCTGCCGTCCCTACACTCTAACCACTAGCGCTACCTCCACCTCTACACTCTAACCCACTAGCAGCTACAACCTGCCTCTCACACTCTAACCACTAGCTACCTGCCCGCCTCTACACTCTAACCACTAGGCTCCTTGTCACCCTACACTCTAACCACTATGCTACCTGCCACCTCACACTTCTAACCACAGGCTACCTGCCACCTTCTACACTCTAACCAACTAGTGCTACCTGCCACCTCTACACTCTAACCACTAGCTACCTGCCGCCCCTACGACTCTAACCACTAAGGCTACCTCCACCTCTACACTCTAACACTAGGCTACCTGCTCCCTACACCTCTTAACACTAGGCTACCTGCTCTCCTCTACACTCAACCACTAGACTACCTGCCTCCTCTACACTCGAACCCACTAGACTACCTCCCCTCTACACCGTAACCACTAGGCTACCTGCCTCCTCTACACTCTAACCACTCAGACTACCTGCCTCCTCTACACTTAACCACTAGCTACCTGCCCCCTCTACACTCTAACCCACTAGCTATCTGTCACCTCTACACCTAACCACTCGGCTACCTCCACCTCTACACTCTAAACCACTTAGGTACCTGCCACCTCTACACTTAACCACTAGCGACCTGCCACCTCACACTCTAACCACTAGCTACCTGCCAACTCTACAACTCTAAACCACTAGCTACCGCCACCTCTCAAAA
>NW_019944977.1:45214-46218 GCF_002910315.2 Salvelinus sp. IW2-2015
CTCTACACTCTAACCACTAGGCTACCTGTCACCCCAAATATATCATCTTAACATTCCATAAACATCAGATTATGGTCAACCCTGTACATTTAAGGTAAAGCATGATGGACATAGACAGAAAGTAACTTCCCGATTCACAACAATAGCATGATGTGATGTGACTGTCGTTGGATATGGCTATGGGGCTATTCCATTCATTGTATGTGTACCATTCATAGGGTGAACAGGCAAGACAAAAGATTTAAGTGCCTCTGAACGAGGTATGGTAGTAGGTGCCAGGCGCACCGGTTTGAGTGTGTCAAGAACTGCAACGCTGCTGGGTTTTTTCACACTCAACAATTTCCAGTGTGTATCAAGAATGGTCCACCACCCAAAGGACATTCAGCCAACTTGACACAACTGTGGGAAGCATTGGAGTCGACATGGGCCAGCATCCCTGTGGAACACTTTAGACACCTTGTAGAGTCCATGTCCTGATGAATTGAGGCTGTTCTGAGGGCAAAAGGGGAGAGTCCAACTCAATAGTAGGAAGGTGTTCTTAATGTTTTGTCCACTCAGGGTAAATGCTCCTGTAAGACCCTATGATCTGGGCACCGTACACGATACAGACATCTTCATGTCGTTAAACTCACTATAGTGTGTTTTAAAATACGTAGTATGTCTAGATTCTGAAATAAAACCTTTCACATTCATTTATTCAACATTACAAATATTAATATCTCCAAACTACCCTTATTGATTTTGTTCATTTTAAGACATATTGTTTGGAACAATAYACTCTAGAAGTAGAAGTGAGCTCTCTGATMATTCTGAAGTTATGATACATGTWATGAGAACCACCAACACAGTGAWTRGGAAAATGGATTTAAAGAGAACTCCCTCTGCTGGTGATTTGCTGAATGTGCAATCCTAAAGGAGGGCTGTGACTGGTTAATGACCTCTAGTGTCAATTTGTAGGTATAAAATGAGCCATATCATTAAAAGTACCAGAAAGCACCACTCTG
>NW_019944977.1:53058-56129 GCF_002910315.2 Salvelinus sp. IW2-2015
GTTGTTCTATGGAACCCTATGTAAGGTTTATGACATGTTGTGTCATGTTGTTGTATGAAACCCTATGTCCTGTATAGTGCACTACTTTTTAACTGAACATATGGCCCATGTTCTAAAGTAGTGCACTATATACGGAATAGGGTGACATTTGGGAAGCATTCCAAGTTTGATGTTTTGTCGTACAGCCAGACTAGCATTCCTATCTGTATGAAAGACTGTAGAGGGTTTTATTTTGGCATCAAACAGGGCTGACTGACCATGACGGTGAGACAGAGGACATGAGTGAAGGAAATGCCATTAGTTTTGTTGTKAGGATTAAACATGTGTCCTCAAATTCATTCAATCTGTCCCTGAGGATTGAAGGGCTAGGTCACCTTTACGTGACGCAATCAAATTAAATAATCTACTGTATGTCTGATGTTTATAGRTCGTTATTGTAACAGAATGTSTTCTTACCTGGTTAAAAAAATTACAAATAAAATATGAAGCATTATGGGCTGGTTTCCCGGACAACAGATTAAAGATAGTCCTGGACCAAAAAGCATGCCAATCTCAATGGAGATCTCTAGTTCAGGACGATGCCTAGTCTGTGTCTGGGGAAACTGGCCCTATGTGTCTGATCATACACTGTCCCAACAGAGTATTTCGGGACACATCCCAGATCTGTTGGTGCAGTCTTGCCAACTCCTATGGTTATTGTTACGCCAGCACAAACAGATCTGGGACCAGGTTACCATGACACTTCACCGCAGGAAAACCAATTAGTCTGGGAATGCAATGTTTGCCGTTACTATAAAACCAGTATTGCTGTTTTAGACCCATAAAGTAGCTAAATCTGTACACACTTACGTAACCATAGCCGCGGGAAGTAGGGCGGAGGTGTCTCAGTGCTGGAAAAATATTTTTGCTGCAGATGGCTTTATCGTCCACTTCATACAGAACTATTAAAGGCCCAGTGCACTACTTTGGTGCAAAAATAATTATTTTAACAAAAACATGTWCGCAACTATTACTGTGTAACAGGAGCAGCAGGTGGTGTGTGTGTTTCAACTGGCTTACATACTGCTAGCTAGCATGACGACAAAAACAGCAGTTTATTAAAAAAAAACTAGCAGTCGTTCAATCTTCTCAGTGTAAGCGTTGGGATAAAGGGACAATTCTCATCCCTGGATTGAGGTACATTTTCCGAGCTATATGGATGCTATATCCGAGCTATATCTTGCCGGCTCCACTCTGTGTCTTAAATCTACCCAGGAAGCCTGTCAGACCCTAGTGCAGCTGTCAGCAAGCGGGTCGGACCTGCTGGCTAGCTTACACTCCTGATGTAATCAACAGCAAAACAATAGCAGCAACCTATGTGGTTTACCAACGTTTTATTTTATAATACAGGTCGTGGTCTATGGTAGGTAGTAATGTACAGTATGTTCACTGAAGTAGGTAGTAAAGTACAGTATGTTCACTGAAGTAGGTAGTAATGTACAGTATGTTCATTGAAGTAGGTCTGCATTATTGGTGGAGGGCCTTGTAACTGGCAGAANCTGAAGTAGGTAGTAATGTACAGTATGTTCATTGAAGTAGGTCTGCATTATTGGTGGAGGGCCTTGTAACTGGCAGAAGTGCAATGCACCCCCGTTTTGTTGAAAACATGTAGAGGTGCATTTTGCATCACACCTGCAACCAATCACAGCACATAAGCAACTCATTCAAACCAATAGCAAAGCATACATATTTCTAATACCATAACCCAGGGCTCTCCAACCCTGTTCCTGGAGAGCTACCGTCCTGTAGGTTTTAACTCCAACCCTGTTCCTGGAGAGATACCCCCCTGTAGGTTTTAACTCCAACCCTGTTCCTGGAGAGATACCCTCCTGTAGGTTTTAACTCCAACCCTGTTCCTGGAGAGATACCCTCCTGTAGGTTTAAACTCCAACCCTGTTCCTGGAGAGATACCGTCCAGTAGGTTAACTCCAACCCAAGATCTAACTAACTTAATTCAGTTTATCAACCGACCAATTATTAGGATCAGGTATGCTAGATTAGGGTTGGAGTGAAAACCTGCAGGACAGTAGCTCTCCAGGAACAGGGTTGGAGAGATCATTACCTAACGTAGCAATCCCTAACCCAGGGGTATTAAATTCTTACACTGAGGTCTAGAGCATCCTGGTTTTCTGTTCTACCTGGTAAATAATTACACCCACCAGGTCTAAATCAGTCCCTGGTTAGAGGGGAACAATGAAAACATGCAGTGGAACTGTCTTCCAGGTCAGAGTTGAGTTTGAGAGAAAAAGAAACGCTTGAAACTATGTAGATCCCCTACATCCTTCAAACTCTGGACCTCAGAGCCAGTTCCTCTGGGGACTGATTTAGACCTGGGACTTACTCCAAGAACTTTCAATAAATCACCTGCTTTTTCAAAAATCCTGGTTAAAGAGAAACAGATTTCCTGCTTATTCCCCTCCCTATTCTGGGAATCCTCCAACCGGTATTTTTGGGAAAACCAGGGAATTTATTGAAAGTTCCCAGAATTTTGAAACCCTACTTGGGACAGCAGGTGGGTGCAATTTAAATATCAGATAAGTTTAATACCCCAGGTCTACGTACTGGTCTACGTACTGGTCTACGTACTGGTCTACGTACTGGTCTACGTACTGGTCTACATACTGGTCTACGTACTGGTCTACATACTGGTCTACATACTGGTCTACATACTGGTCTACATACTGGTCTACATACTGGTCTACATACTGGTCTACATACTGGTCTACATACTGGTCTACGTACTGGTCTACATACTGGTCTACATACTGGTCTTGACTAGAAGAAACAAACATGTTGGGGGAGGTTCTCTTCTGCACTGTTCAACCAATCCAGTAAATGTGGAGGAGGAGTTGAGAGGAGGGTTTCACAATGAGGGCGTTTGATTCATCTGGCCCTGGCACCTGTGTTGGCATGTTTTGCACTGGCTGAAAGTGGATCGTATTCTATTTGGATCCGAGCTTCCTCCTGGGCGTGAACCAGGTGCCTGCCATGTCTGACAGCAAAGACATCTCAATACATAAGTGATGTAATTA